>NW_027467171.1:45000-47500 GCF_046128005.1 Genypterus blacodes | reverse complement strand
TCTGGATGGATTTGACTGTAAAGCATTCAGGACATTTATGAGTCAAAGCCCGTTCCATTTGGATTTGCAAAGGAAAAGTGCAGTTGTTTACATTTGAAGCCTTGAAGCATAAATCAGGTCAAATACACAGAGAGAGTGTGAAAGAGTCAGGATGAGAAGTATTCAATCAAACTCACAGCAGGTTGGAATCATACAGCTTTTTATTTCCCTCTTTCCTCTCAGTTCCTCTCCATTCATAGGGACAAAGCCTGGCTCTGCTCCTCCTTCCTGTCTCCTGTTTCCTCTCCCTCTATATGTCTTCACTGTGATTATCAGCCCTGTTATCCCTCTCTCTGCTGTCAGGACACTATCTCTCTCTTTCTCAAATTAACATTTTAATTACAGGCCCTGCTTAACCCTGGAAAATCAATACCTCTTTCTGCCTTTCCTCTTTCTTTCTCCCTCTCTTTGCCTCAAACCCCTTAACCCCCTTTTCTCTCCTTCCTCCTCTAAACCCCTCCCCACACACACACACACACACACACCTATACACATTTCCTCCCATTGATCTGTGCGTCTTAACGTACACAACATCCAGACAAACCTCTGCCATCTGGCTGTGATTGAAAAGAGCAGATAGAGTTTGTATATAGAGGTGGAGGTGATTGATCCTATTGACACTTCATACTAAAGCACACCTCTGGCTGTGTGAGAGGCGTGCTTTAGTATGATATAAGTATTATATGGCCTCAGTAACAAAGCCTTTACAAACCTGTATGTCTTCATTTTCCTTATGTGAGCACCAGGGGGCGGGGCCACAGAAACCTTTCATCTCAATCTTTACTCCGGCCAGTGGAGCTCGTCTTGCTCCTCTTCATCAAAGTGCCTCCAAGCAGACGATGGAGGAAGATAACTGTTTTACCAAATAAAATATATTATAAATATATAATCAATAAATGTATAATCCAAATAAATATATAATCAATGTTTATTACTTCACTTTCTTTCATTTTCAGTCACATTGACACGTTTAAGAGACGAAGTCTCCACTCATTATTATTAGAACCTAACACAGGAAACAAACCGAGGAGAGATTAACACAGAGACAGCCACAGGAAAATACACCTGACTATGCAAGAATCTCTCTCTCTCTGCGTCTCTCTCTCTCTCGGTCTCTGTCTGTCTCTCTCTATGTGTGTCTCCCTCTCTCTCTGTCTCTGTCTGTCTCTATGTGTGTGTCCCTCTCTCTCGCTCTGTGTCTGGCTGTCTCTTGCTCTCTGTGTCTGTCTCTCTCTATGTGTGTGTCCCTCTCTCTCGCTCTGTGTCTGGCTGTCTCTCGCTCTCTGTGTCTGTCTCTCTCTGTCTGTCTCTCTCTATGTGTGTCTCCCTCTCTCTCTCTGTGTGTGTCTGTCTCTCTCTGTCTGTCTCTCTCTCTTTCAGCCTCATATGTATCTATGAAGCTGTATTTGCATTGTCTCGTAGCTTCAGCAGTCCCAGCTCTGGTTGTAGACATAAACATAAACATTCTGGTATTTGTGCTGAAATCTCTCACATTTTGATGGCATTTGCAAAAGAAACAGGAGCAAACAGGCCGAATAGCAGAATATCCCTAACCCTGACCCTATTCCTGAGGGTCCTGCATGCAGCTTAGAGGGGGAAAAGATGACACCATCGATTACTGATTGATCTAATTGGTTCCTGTGGCAACGATTGGCGCTTCAAAGCGTTTGAGTCGGCCCTAATAATGTCTGGGATCAGCATGCGGGCCAGACCGGGCTTAGGTCTCCCTCTGATCTCGCCATCGCTGTGCCTGCGTGGATGTGTGTGTCTAAGTCCTGTCCAATCCCCAGGTGACCCCAGGTGACCCTGTGTTTGGCCACACACTCATGCACATACACACTCACATTGTCCTGGCCTCCACATCCCAACAGGAACTCGGTTTAATCACTGGAAACTTCCTCCAATAAGAGAGTCATTCCATCCTTCTTCACCTCTGACGCAGCACCGACACTCCTCACCCGCAGCTTAACCCTTTCACGTCCCTGCCGCACATTGTTGGTGATATTCCTGCTCCTGCATTGTTTCATGTGGAGACAGAAAGCTTGTCTGTGATCCTCCTGGTCAACAATGTGATTCAAGAGGCTCGCCAAGGCATTGAAGCCTGACTTAGATGGGAGCAAAGACACGCTGCCTGCTGCTTGCTGCTTGCTGTCCCTCTCCATGTCAACTCTTGCGTGATGAAATGTAACTTTGAGACAGGACCATCTGAACGGTCGTGTTTAGTTCATTGGTCTTAATCCAGACATCTCAAACTGTGTTTACAGGTTTAGATCCGTCTCCTTCCACTTCATCAGCTCCACTCACCAGGAACCCTCCCATGAAGAGACCTGCAGCGCCTCCTTCCTCCTTCTCTATCTCCTCCTCCAAAAGGCAAAGACGACTTGCGGAAGAAGAGCAGGACCCGACTTCTGCAGCTGCCACACTGAGACTCCTCAGACAGAACCGCCCCCAGCCCACCACC
>NW_027467171.1:2500-35000 GCF_046128005.1 Genypterus blacodes | reverse complement strand
AAACAAACGGCATCATATTAAAGTGACCGGAGGAGGAAGAGTGAGTGAACATCTTCTTCCTCTCTTTGCTCTGATTTGACACGATAAACAGGACAAGTTACACCTTATCTTAACTAAAATATATAAATATATTTTATCCAAACAAATTGTTATTTTGTACTTTACAGAAGCTTTAAGATTTTTTTTCTTTCATTAGCAAACCTTTTAAATTCCTTATTGTTTGAAATTTGGAACTGTATTTTTAGAAAAAGAGGTTATGAATCAATTTGAAGGCTATTGGTGTTTTTATTAGGGTTATTTCTGGACATCTAATGTGAATATTTGAGTGGGCCCCCCGGGCGCTCATGGTGTCCTAAGCTGCTGCTCAAAGGCCTAAAACAGCCTTCAACAATAACTCCAAACTAAACTAACCACCTAAAGAACTCCAGCTTTTAGAGAATAAAGTTTATTTATAATAATAAAAGCATTAATAAAAAGTCAATTAGTGATTTTCTACCTTTAGAAAACAAAACAAATCACAGGATGTCTGGACAACAATATGCACTCCTGGCATCTGGCAAATGAAATATGAATTAAAAGAAACAAGAGTTAAAAAATATATCAGATGTGTTTTGTTTGTTAAATCAAATTAAATCCTTTAAAGTAAGTTAAAGGTTCTTTAATGGGCTTTTACAGGTTAAAGATTGTTTCTTTAAATGCATTAAATCTTTAACTGTAAATCTTGAAACTGATCAGTTATTATTCAAATTGCTTAGTTTTTATTTTGTTTTAATACCTTCAGTCAAAACTCGTTGAATTTTCTCAACACCTTTGTTCATGTTTGGAATGATATTTTTCTGCAAAAACTAACTTAAGTTCATCTTGATCTAAATCCAATGACGTCATCCGTTAACATTATGTCCTGAATTAATTGTATTTATTTATTTGTATCTGAATGAAACTTCATTCTAATAAATAAAAGAATGTTCGAGGTTTGAATGGTATTTTTGCTCCTTAAGCTTTTTGAAAAGTTTAGGTTCTCAGCTGTTTGTAAATATTCATATAAATGACGTAGCTGTGAATTCATCAGTCCATACTTGTGAAATATTTGTTGATGGTTTTTGCTTTAGCTCACGTCAGAAACATTAGAAAAAGATATTATATACATATTTAATGAAAGAAAATTTAGACTTTAATCAGATCTTATCATTTTACAAATTACCAATAATTCTACAGAATAATAAAGGAGGCGCATGTTTGTAACGAAATAAGAGTTTGAAACTGATATTCACCGATCAGTAATCAATAATCCATATCGATCACACAGGAACAATTATCCACGTTTCTTCAATTACAGAGAAACTATTTCTTTCTTCCTTTATATTAAATGAGATCACAGATAGAATCTAAGATCGTTTGATTTGTGTTCATTTTCATCTGACAGGTTTAGTTTCAATCTAACCTCATAAATATTTAAGTCTAAAGATTTATTTAATTGATGGTAAAAATATGGGAATGAAATGTACGAAACGAATACAACGAAAAATCTGTATATTAATTTATATTTAGATATTTAAAAAAAAAAAAACCTAACTCAATTCTAAATAAATGCACGTCGAAAATGTTAAGACACAATTCAACAAATAATAATCAACCCGCATAAAATAAATGCGTGGATGTTTGATTGTAAATCAGTGAGAATGGAAGGAGAGTAACGGGTGGACCGGATGCACCGGATGCACCGGGTGGACATACTGCTCTGGAAGTCGTCCGCACCGAAGCAGCTCTTGGCGGCGTCCAGGCCGGACTCCCGCTCCGCCGTCGCCGCTCCGCCGCCTCCGCCGCCTCTCCGGGGCTCCGCTCCGTACCCGCCCGGGTCGCGCTCGGCCCGGTGGATCGCGTCCTGGAGTCTGCGGCTGCTGGTGAACTTGTTGGGGTCCAGGATGTCCAGCACGGAGAACGAGGTGGTCCGGTGTCCCGTGGGCCCCTGACGAACGAACACACACCGGGGTTATACACACACACACACACACGCTCGTCTTTAGCTCGAATCAGATGTTCTTTCTGCGTGAGGTTCGCCTATTCTCCGGTGTTACGTGGGGGCCTCCGCGTGTGTCTGTGTGTGTGTGTGTGTGTGTGTGTGTGTGTGTGTGTGTGTGTGTGTGTGCGCGTGTGCGTGCGTGTGTGTGTGTGTTATTTTTTGCTATTCGTATTGTGGAATAGTAAGTCATAGCATGAAAATATTTAAATATTTTAAAATATATAGAATTCTCTTCTCACGTTACAGCAACACGAGGAGCAAACAGGAAGGAGAAGTTTAGATCCTTATTATTACTAATAACCAAAGTATTATTGAATACAAACTCAGAAACACCTCGCGAGTCATCGATGAGTTAGGACAATTACGTCACACTCATATTTATGAATAAATAATTCAAAGCAAACACGCGAGCAGCGAAGCGGCCAACAAACATCGGAGACATAAATCAAAGTGATTTTCATCAAAGCGTTTATGATTGAAGCTCTTCTGGACTTTACGGCACTTTGAGCGCGTGTTTGCAGCAAAATTGAGATTCTATTTATGATACATATGTGATTTATATCCTCTGATTTATGTGAGCAGATCAAAGGCATCATGAGGATCCTGCTGATTAGTCTCTCACTCATTAATGAGGTCAATCTGCAGCGCGCCACATCGATAATCTACAGTAATAATCCACATTAATAATGCTGTAAATCTGCGGTTTGGACCTTCAGACCTCATGAAGATCTTGACACAATACAAGCAGATTAAATTAAGAGCAAGAATCCCTCATTTACAATAATAAAGGCGCGTGCTGCTGATCGAACTCTCTCACACGTAATTAACTGTGATTTAAATCATGATTCATTATTAATCTGTTATTTTACACGTGTTTTAAATGCAATGACAATAATTATAATAATAATAATAATAGTAATAATTCAAACAAACTCGATTAAAAACAAATCCTATAAACTCTTTGTTCCTTTGATTCGCGCGCTGAAGCCAGAGTTTATTTATGGAATCGTCTATAAACGCTTTTATTGTTTCCTGTGAAACAAACTCGACGTTAAAAAATATAATTTCATTTTTGAGTGTAATGATCCAAACAGAATCTAAAGATCAAACTGTTTGTTTTCCACCATTTCCCTTTTTCGTGTTATTTTCGTCTTGATTCTCTAATAAGTTTCATTCACTTTCTTTCTTTCTTTTTGAGGAATTGGACGTTAAACTTTGCGGCTCCGCTTCCGGTTCTACCTGCTGTGGCACCGCCAACACCGGGTTTGTCGGCGCCGGTTCCGAGTGGTTCTCTCCGGCCTGAGCGTCTCTCGCTGCGGCCACCGGGCCGGAGTAAAGCCGTTTGTCTCCGCCGGCGGCTCCGTCCAGAATGTCTCCGTTGTCCGAGCCCACCACGGTTTGTACCCCCTCCGCGCAGGGCCCCGGTACCGTTCTGTCCCGGCTCATGGACTGGACCACGTCTCCTCCGGGGCCTGGCACGGCTCTGTCCCGGCTTATGACGGTCTGGACCCCTTCCGCTCCGGGCCCCGGTCCCGCTCTGTCCCGGCTCATCCCTTTACTCTCCCATTAACAGAAAGAATCCGGATTAAAATGTAGGGAAAGCGGGAAACGAGTTTAGACCAGAATGTGTCCGTGACTCGAGCCGAGATGGCGGTTCAGGTTCAGTTGTCCCGTCCGGATCCAGTCTGCAGGAAGGACGAGTAGACTCCCATAGAAACCAGGCGAGAGACCGGGTGAGCGGACGCGTCCCGACAAAGTTCCACTTCTCCTCCTCCGGTTCCTCTCCTCCGGTTCTTCTCCTCCGGTTCTTCTCCTACGGTTCTTCAGCTCCGGTTTCACTTCCTCTGGTTCGTCTCCTCTGGTTCCGTGTCGGGCGGGACTCCGCCTGATGTCCCGGGGAGCAAACACACACTAACACACACTAACAGCGCGACGCGTCACGACCTCCGGCGTCGCGCGCTCAGTCTGGCACCGGTGGGCGCGCGCGGTGGAAGCTGACAGGAGGTGAAGGCGGGAAGGAGCTGATGAACGTTTGTTTAACGGTGAACACACACACGCACACACACTCTCTCTCTCTCTCTCTCTCTCTCTCTCTCTCTCTCTCTCTCTCCCTCTCTCTCTCTCGCTCTCTTTCTCTTTCTCTTTCTCTCTCGCTCTGTGCCCTCACACACACACAGACAAAGAGTGCACATACGTGTGTGAAGTGTGTCCAGTTTTAGAGTCATGTGTGTTTGTAACCATGTGGGCTTCAGGGCTCTGCAGCGCCTCCTACCGGTGCAGTCTGATCTGTTAGGTCCTCTGTGGTTAAATGTTGTGTGTGTGTGTGTGTGTGTGTGTGTGTGTGTGTGTGTGTGTGTGTGTGTGTGTGTTCATATATTTATACATATAGATGTAAATATACCCCCAACAATGCCTCCTGTATGGAAGTGATGATGATGATGATGATGAGGTGGCAAACTTCATCTCAACTTCTTTAGGAGGCCAATCTGCACCTGGACCCGGAATCACCAGGTGCCCCCCTGCTGAGTCACCCAGAGACACCAGGTAGTTATGATGAGTAGAGATACTAGTTAGGGTGTGTGTGTGTGTGTGTGTGTGTGTGTGTGTGTGTGTGTGTGTGTGTGTTTTATCTTGGATGCAGATTCCAGGGCAGAGCCGCTCCTCCAAACTCAATTACGGCCTGAATAAAGCCGGTAATGTCCCAGTGCAGTGAAATATTGATTCCTAATCCTTGGCAGTCATTACTATGCCAGAAAATAATAGACCACAGAATTGGATTTTGATTTAACACACGACGTGTTTATTCTAATGCTCGGGACTTAATATTCCGTTGACTCTCATTTTCGGCCCCGGAGGAGAGAGCGGCGGCGGCGGCGCCACAGTTTTTATATTGTTGTGGAAGAAATTAAAAAGAAAGAGCGTTGATGGGACGTCTTCCTGTCCTCCTCCCGCCAACACACAAGGTCAGCTCCATGTAATTGCTTTGCTCAATGATCCTTAGGAGGAAGGAATTAAAAGTTGAGCAAAATAATGACTGAAACAATGAGACATGATTAGCCAATCAGAGGGCCGAACCCATTACAGGAGCATTTGATCTACTTCCTGCTTCCTCCGGGAGGTTTTATGGCTTTATTTTAAATCAGTCAATATATATGAACTATATTAAATATCACAGCCGCTTATTCACCTTGGGAAATATTAGCATTTTAACTATGGCGGAAAAAACAATAAAGCACCGCCAACACACACGGCTACAGGAACAGGAAGTGGGCAGGGAAATCAGCCAATAGAGTGTGGGAGACAGGAAGTGCTTTGATCTTCACAGGAACGACTAACGAGTGTGTGTGACAGCAGCAACAACAACACAATGTGAGCACTTTGATATCACTGCTTATGATACATGTGCACACACACACACATACACGCATGCATACACACATACACACACATACACGCATGCATACACACATACACACGCACACATACACACACGCACGCATACACACATACACACGCATGCATACACACGTACACACACACACACACACACACATATACACAAGCACGCACAGATGCATACAAGCACACACACCAGCAGGCACACACACACACTCTGTTCAGACAGTGTGTGAACGCTCCCCAGCTTCTGCCTGTCACCAGGAAGTGTGTGTGTATAATTATTCTAATGAAGGTTAACGAGCTCTGCTCAGCCTCCTCTTTATTAAATTAATCTCTACAGCCTGTAATGAATCATAATTACTATAATTAGCAGCTTGAGCTGGTCAGAGTGCGGTGAGGTGAGGAGGCCCGAGCTTCATCACACCTTCATCACTTCAGCCCTCCTCTGCCTCTGCAGGGTCCTGACCCATGGAGCTGTGGTCAAGACCCGAACAGAACCAGTCAGTTCATGACCCTATAACCTTAGGGTTAGAGGGTTAGGGCAGTGGTTCCCAAAGTGGGGGGCGCGGCCCCCTAGGGAGGCTATTGTAGGGGGGGCGCGGCACAGGATTCCCCCCACCCCCCAGAACGACCAGCCGATCCGTATTTGACCCATATTGTTTTTTATTGTGTGTGTCCCCGTCAGACTGATCCCCCAGGGTTCAGGGTTCTGAACGTCATGATGCTCCACCTGTAGTGGGAACCATGTGGACAAACACATGGAGCTGTGAAACACATTTGGTCTTTTGAAATTTAGGCGGATTTTGGGGTAAATATTAAATAAATGTATAACTACTTTGTGTCCTCTCAAGGTTCTATATGTTTGATTAGCCTCCTCCTCCTCCTCCTCCTCCTCCACCTCCTCTTCCCCATTATAGGAGTAACAGCCCCCCATCCTCCACTAATATACACTTAACCCCTACACGCACACACACACACACACACACACACACACACACACAGTAAGATGCTCTGATAGCATCTGACCTGGAGAATTAATTAAATATGATAGCTGATTAAAAATAGCATAACTAATAGTGTAATATCTCAAGCTGTCGTCTTTAATAGTCAACATTGTGTGTGTGTGTCTTATCTGCTGCAGACAGACGCTCTGCTATTGATTCCTGTTCATTTCAGTTGTCAGGCCGACCACTCAGCTCATCTGGAATCATTAAACTCTCTCTCTCTCTCTCTCTCTCTCTCTCTCTCTCTCTCTCTCTCTCTCCCTCTCTCTGTCTGTCTCTCTTTCTCTCTCTGTCTCTCTCTCTCTATCTGTCTCTCTCTCTATCACTCTCCCTCTCTCCCCCTCTCTGTCTCTCTCTGTCTTTCTCTCTTTGTCTCTCTCTCTGTCTCTCTCTCTCTCTCTCTGTCACTCTCTCTCCCCCCTCTCTCTGTCTCTCTCCGGCCTCTCTCTCCCCCTCTGTCTCTTCCCCCCCCCCCCCCCTCTCTGTGGCCTCTCTCTCCCCGGCCTCTCTCTCCCCCCCCCCCCCTCTGTCTCCCCTCCCCTCTCTCTCCCTCCCCTCTCTCCCTCTCCCTCTCTCTCTGTCTCCCCCCTCTCCCTCTCTCAATGCAGCACCCAAAGGTGTTATTTTAGATATTAACACGTTGAATCCACATTAGAGCATTAATCAGCTTTAGAACTAACATCATCATCATCTTCATCATCATCATCATCATCATCATCATCATTTCATCTCATCCGTCTCTCAGCGTCTCTGTCTTGGTGGTTTGTGTGTGAATGGACTCTTTTCTTTCACAATAAAAGCCCGTGTTAGTGTTGCAGTGATGTATGTATGGAGTCACAGCCCTGATGGGACGTCTGCAGGTGTTTGTTTTATTCCCCCTGACTGCTGCATTCAATCAAAGGCCTTATAGGTCACAGTGGAGGAGATTACACGCTGGCTGCTGTGTTACGGCTCTGACACTCTGAGCAAAGATGAGGTCCAGTGTAATCAATCACATTTAAATAGATAGATTTATATATTTATATATTAAAATCATGATCAGGTTACTTATTTATCATTTATCAGTGTAGTATTGGTTCTTTGGTTGATGTACTGTGGTCTTCTGGGTTAGTGTTGAGTAAAATGTGACATCATTATTGTGTTCTGTCTCATGTTGCATGACGGTGATGAATCGTTGAAGCTAGGAAGTTTATTGAGGATTTTCTGAGGTGATATTTTCCATCATTACATCTCAGACTGGTGACCTCACCACCCAGCTGGAGGTCGGGGGGGGGGGGGGGGGGGGGTGCAGGTCAGTTTGCGTTTCCGCACGTCAGCCGGCTCCGACCAGCTCGCCACCCCGCCACCCCAGTCCTAGTGTATCATGCTTGGTGGGCGGGGACACAAAGTGCTGCCGCCTTGACAACGCGCTCCGCGATGCTTTCACTTTAGACCGTGGGCGACTTCTTTTCGCCGCAGCATCTTGTGTCATTATGACGCGTCGGCGCACGGTTATGCAAATCCACGTATTTACGTAGTCGATATACGTCGACGTGTCACCCCACCCCTATGGAAGACACACACACACACACACACACACACTGTGTAAACTGCGTTATGCTATAATGACCCTAACACCTCGTCATATCTTTGTTCTTCTTCTACTACATCCTCTCCCGGTCAAAGGTCAGAGTTACTATAGGATAGAGATCCATGACAACATACAGAGGGTTCAGGGTCACATGACACTGTGCTGAAAATGATGTGTAGTTGTGTAAATATGTCATGGTTAGATAGACAAACCAATTTATTGATAGATAAGAAAACATCTGATCAATGATGTCATTGTCAAAATTTGGTGTCAAATTTTGGTTGGTTTTGGTTGATGTAACAAACAATGGTGCTCAACTTGCTGACACACAGATACATGCACACACACACTCTCACACACAGATACATGCACACACACTCACACACAGATACATGCACACACACACTCTCACATACACACGCACTCACACACAGATACATGCACACACACACTCTCACATACACACGCACTCACACACAGATACATGCACACACACTCTCACATACACACACACACTCACACACAGATACATGCACACACACTCTCACATACACAGATGTTACTAGTGGATCAATATTTATGAGCCATCAAGCTCCTGACAAAGCAGGAAATTGTGGCAGCCAATCAGTGAAATCCAAATTTCTGAAATGCGATTTAACTGTTAATTGAATAATCAATTAATCATTAACCAGTTTCTTTGATGCTGAGAAAACATTGATGGTGGATTCTGTGTTACAAAGTCACAATGAGCCTCAGACTGGAACATCTCAGCTCAGAGCAGAACCACTGAGGAAGAACCGGGCTGAGGGTGACATCAGTGACTCCTACTGGTGGGTTACAGCAGGTGCACCTATGAAAGCAACACCTGGCGGGCAAAGTGTGAGCGTCTCGTGCCTCATACATTCACACACACACACACACACACACACACACATATATATATATATGAGAAATGATCAAAAACTCGAAACTAAACTGAAACTAAATGGAACTAAACTCGCCGTCTCTCTGTGATGAAATAAACAGCTAAAGGTTTTTCATGCGGTCGTCCACTGTACAACAGCAAACACACGGAGGCCTCATGCCTCATGGCTGTATCCTGTCAAACGAGACACAGCTGAGGACTGGTTGTTCCACACACAGGACACTTTGTTCACAGCGCTCCATGTATGTTTGGATTCCTGTCACCATCTAATGACATAAACTTTTTATGAAATTTGACCAAAGAAACTGCTGAAAGGTGCACCCTGTGTTCTAGACTGTTATCAATACTATTATAGTTATTGTTCACCTGAACAAGAAACCTGACCAACACAAAGACGGTGTGAGGTGATGAGGGAGACGAAGCTTCTCCCCCTCTAGACGCCTCGCGGTGCGAAGGACCTGCAGGTCTTTACGGCTCAAACGGTTAAATGTTACAGTTTATTCTGAGAGCAGAGGTGCTTTCACACAATAGCAATGATATCTCCTCTCCACAGTTCCCCCTGACTGTGTGTGTGTGTGTGTGTGTGTGTGTCAGTGATTGGTTTCTGTTTTATGGACTGGCTAGCAGAGTGCTAGTAATCCGTAGAAATAAATCTGCTTTATTTGACCTTAGTGTTAACTCCAATAAAATACACTTTACAGCAGGGATGAGATGGACACGTGCGCACACACACACACACACACACACACACACATACTGTTGTATGGGTCATGGATGGACAGAGAAGGAAGCTTCCCTCACAGTTTCAGGGACTTTAAACCTTCAGTCATACATGCTGAACCTCATTTACAAAAATGTTACAATTTACTTTTATTTAAATTAACTTGTTAATCTGGTTACTAATGCTTATTTATTTCTTTTAAACAATATTTTATTTTTTTTATTTTATTTTTTTTACATTCTGACATTTATTCATGTTATAACCCTGCATGCACTGGTATCAATCATCTCCATGGTTACTTGTTTAAGGACAGTTTCTTTTCCTTATTTTTTCATTTGTTTCAAGTCATGATAGTGATTTTTCTAAACGTCATCATCTTAGCACAGAGAGCCGCACACGAAGGAGCAGCGGCTCTACTCCTCACTCCATCTCTGAGGCTGAGCTCGGACACCCGGAGGAGGAGAAACCATCAGGCCCCCTGGCAGCCAAACGTCTTCATGGCTTTTTCTCTTCTTCTACTCTTCTCTTCTTCTCCGGATCTTCCCAAACCTGCACGACAAGTTTGACGCACATCTGTCAATATCTGATCAATATACAGACAACACAGGCGAAAAACATAAGCAACCACACACACACACACACACACACACACACACACACACACACACACACACACACCTGTCTCCGGGCAGAGAAATGTGGTATGTGTGCAGCAGCAGGAAAAAAAACAAATAAAGCAAATAGTGTTATCAGTAATTTAACAGCAGGCTGATATGGCCTATTGATCTGTCCACTGGAATCTTTTATCTCCCCTACACAATGTATCCACTCTGCTGTTTATGACCCCCCATCACACACACACACACACACACACACACACACACACAGCAGAGACAGACAGACCAGAATATAAACACACACAAATATGGTGCCAGTAAACCAAAGCTGCTATCTGGATTTGAAACATTAAAGAAGTAACATTTGTATCTGCACTCACAAGGCCCAGATGAAGACCCTGATGAAGACCCTGATGAAGACCCTGTCCTGTACAGATGTAGACCCTGATGAAGACCCTGTCCTGTACAGATGTAGACCCTGATGTAGACCCTGATGTAGACCCTGTCCTGTACAGATGTAGACCCTGATGTAGACCCTGATGTAGACCCTGTCCTGTACAGATGTAGACCCTGATGTAGACCCTGATGTAGACCCTGTCCTGTACAGATGTAGACCCTGATGTAGACCCTGATGTAGACCCTGATGTAGACCCTGATGTAGACCCTGTATAAACTCATGCACTGTACTCCTTTTAACATCATTGCTATTACTTTTATTATATTGTTATTGTTGTTGCTGAACGTCTCTGTTTGCCTCTCTCTCTCTCTCTCTCTCTCTCTCTCTCTCTCTCTCTCTCTCTCTCTCTCTCTCTCTCTCTCTCTCCTGGTTCTGCTTGAGGTTCCTTCCTGTTAAAGGGGACTTTGTGGACCTCGTCCTAGTGGACTTGCTCATGGGGGATTGTTGGTCTCTCTGCCTTGAGATAAACTCTGTTGTGTTATATTATATTTATATATTATCATATATATCTTGTATTATATTCCATGTGTATGATCACAATCTTTGTGGACTAAACCAGGCCTCTAATTCAGCTTGAGTCCACACACTTCTATGCTCACAGTTGTGTTGCTGCGTTCAGCTCCTTTAGAAACCATTCACTAGTAAACCTGTCAGTTATTTAAAGTCATATAGTTAACATTAGTCCACATATTCCTTTATGGTTCTCCTGCAGCGTCTTCAGGACCTGAAGGCCTCGTTGGGTCGTCAGGCAGACGAGCCTCAGCTGCTCTGACTCACTCAGGAGCTTCATCAGCTGCTGTCAGTCGCTCGTGTTGCTGTTTGCTTTGAGTCTCAGTTTCCTGTTTGCCTCTTTGAGTTGGAGTCACTTTTTGTGTTGTTAATGGAGTTGTAGCTGGTGTGTGAACCCTGAGCCTGAGTTGTGACGCGGCGCTGCAGTCGAAATGTTGGAGGGGAGCGACGATCAGGGCAACAGCTGACCAAATAAATGTTTCGACTTCAAACTACAATTCAATACATTAACAAATATATCAGAATGAACACAGGAGATCATCTGACACAACACACACACACACACACACATGTGAACACACTCCTCTGTGTTCGGCCTCATACTTCCTCCTTCGATCCATCAAAGAATTAAACGACAGCACTGTAGTTAAAATGCCCAATAAATCCATGTTCATCCCTCCTGTGCAGCCATTACATCTCCTTTATTGCAGCTCGCCGCCTGCAGCAGCCGCACAACCTTTTGTTAATTAAGATCATCCTATTAAGACACTAATTAACAATTAGCATAAACATAATTAGTGAATGCTGACATTTGGCGTGCTCCATTGTTGAAATAATTTCTAGAAATTGCCCTTGGAGAGGTTTTTGTCAGAGGGGGCTAATGGCAGCACTTTGTCACACACACACACACACACACACACACTGTGAGTGGGCTCACATTCCTGTGTGTGTGTGTGTGTGTGTGTTTGTGAGTGTGTATAAGAAATGCCAGAGTCTAATTGTAAGTTATTATTCCTTTAATCAATCTTCTGGTTCTCTTGTTGCCTCCCTTCCTCAATATTTGTCCTTTCGAAGACAATTGAAGACAAATGTACCGCGTCAGATTCAGAGGTGAGGTGACAGAAACATGCATCTGTTGGGTAAGAAGACCGATCAGTAAACACCTTATGTGTCATCAGATCATGTTGTGTTTGACGCCACTCACACACACTCATCATAGACTGATCATTCCCCCGGCTCACCTACTAAGAGGAAATTCACATCCTGGTCTGCAGCTGTTAGGTAAGGAACATACCATGTTTCTCTACCTCCCAGGGGTCAGGGGTCATCTACCTCACAGGGGTCAGGGGTCATCTGCCTCCAGTTTACTGCTGCCTGATAAACATTTGGCGACGCTGGACGAAGCTCAAACCTTCGTCTAAACACCTGTCAGTAGCAGCTAAGGCCTTCAGACACACAACCAGCTGAACAATACTGACATCTCATCTCTAACCCACACAAACACACACACACACACACACACACTGACCAGTCTCCTATCATCTCCTCTCCAATGGGCCGCAGTCTTTAGAAAATTAACTTTGAGAAGTCTGGAAGAGACACACAATTCATCACACACAACTCTGTCAACCACAACACTATTAGAGGGGGGGGTTAGTGTGTGTGTGTGTGTGTGTGTGTTGCCACCATCCCAGGCTTTGATGAATGTGTCTATTTGGTGGTGTGTTTGGGGCAGACTGGCTGTGTGTGATGGATGGAGAGGAAGCAGCTGCTAATATGTGGGACGGGACTAAACGCTGCTACACTGCTATCACCTACATACATCCCACTATTAACACACGGCCAACACACACACAGCACAAAAGGCCATCACACACTCATAGACTTCATAAGCAATATAACTCTTTCCCATATTCACAGAAAACCACAACATTCCCATCGTGTCACATCTTCAGCCGCTTGTATCCACATCAGCGCTCAGATGACCCCTGACCTGTGATGACCTGATGATGAGGCTGGAGAACATTGGAAGTTTGGAAGGGATTCACAATTCCAAAACATTGTTTTCCATTTGTTGGTAAGGTAAACTACAGGAGATACAGGTTTACTTTGCTACCACAGAGACGCTGTGGTTCTGGTTCTGGCTCTGGCTCTGGCCCTGGCTCTGGTTCTGGCTCTGGCTCTGGCTCTGGTTCTGGTTCTGGCTCTGGCTCTGGCTCTGGCTCTGGCTCTGGTTCTGGCTCTGGCTCTGGCTCTGGCTCTGGCTCTGGTTCTGGTTCTGGTTCTGGTCAGTGCTCTCCTACATGCACACCTGTGCATCACAATAAACTTTTCCCTCTTGCAAAGAGTCGAGAGAAAGCGGAATGCAATCGGGAGTTATGTCTCCATGGTTACGTAAGACGTGAGGTCTGATGACCTGGTTGGAGGAGACGGATGTTGAATTGAACAGGAAAGAAATGACAGCACAAAGCAAGAACTGATGAAGATGTGGAAGAGGACAGGAGAGGAAGAGCCAAATCATCCATGATCAACTACATCAATGATAACCATGGCGACGCTCGCTTCTCTTCAACTACCGCCCCCACAGGTCACCTTGGCTCCATCCATCCAGCTCTCCGCAGTGTGTGTGTGTGTGTGTGTGTGTGTGTGTGTGTGTGTGTGTGTGTGTGTGTGTGTGGAGTGATGTCGTCTATGGCGTGTGTACGAAAGGTTCTTGGTGTTTATCTAAGAGCTGATCTCCAGGTCAGTGAGGTCCTTGTGACCTTCCACCCTCTGTGCCTCCTCTTCCTCCTCCTGCCAGGTAAACAGACACACACACACCTCAGCGTGCACACACACATGGCTGAGAGCGTTCTGGGGTCTGATGTTTGTGTTCCGTCTCTCTGTCTGTCGTCTCGTTGTGCTTGAACCTTCAGTGTCATTCTGAGGAGACTATTGATTTTAATTAGTGTGTGTGTGCCCACAGGGAGCCAGCTGATGATTGGAGAAGAAGAGGATGTCCTCAAAACTATGATAAAAATCACACACACACACACACACACACACACACACACACAGCTAATGATGAGGTTTAATCAGTGGTGACGGCTGTGGGTTCAGTCCAAGGTGCTTAGAGGTGGAAGATGGAGAGAGGAGATGAAGAGAGGAAGAGATGAAGAGAGGAAGAGATGAAGAGAGGAAGAGATGAAGAGATGAAGAGATGAAGAGAGGAAGAGAGGAAGAGATGAAGAGATGAAGAGAGGAAGAGATGAAGAGAGGAAGAGATGAAGAGAGGAAGAGATGAAGAGAGGAAGAGAGGAAGAGAGGAAGAGATGAAGAGAGGAAGAGATGAAGAGAGGAAGAGATGAAGAGAGGAAGAGATGAAGAGATGAAGAGAGGAAGAGATGAAGAGAGGAAGAGATGAAGAGATGAAGAGAGGAAGAGATGAAGAGATGAAGAGAGGAAGAGATGAAGAGATGAAGAGAGGAAGAGATGAAGAGATGAAGAGAGGAAGGGATGAAGAGATGAAGAGATGAAGAGAGGAAGAGATGAAGAGATGAAGAGAGGAAGAGATGAAGAGATGAAGAGAGGAAGAGATGAAGAGATGAAGAGAGGAAGAGATGAAGAGAGGAAGAGAGGAAGAGAGGAAGAGATGAAGAGATGAAGAGAGGAAGAGATGAAGAGATGAAGAGAGGAAGAGATGAAGAGATGAAGAGATGAAGAGATGAAGAGAGGAAGAGATGAAGAGAGGAAGAGATGAAGAGATGAAGAGATGAAGAGAGGAAGAGATGAAGAGAGGAAGAGATGAAGAGAGGAAGAGATGAAGAGATGAAGAGAGGAAGAGATGAAGAGATGAAGAGAGGAAGAGATGAAGAGATGAAGAGAGGAAGAGAGGAAGAGATGAAGAGATGAAGAGAGGAAGGGATGAAGAGATGAAGAGATGAAGAGAGGAAGAGAGGAAGCGATGAAGAGATGAAGAGACGAAGAGAGGAAGAGATGAAGAGAGGAAGAGATGAAGAGAGGAAGAGAGGAAGAGAGGAAGAGAGGAAGAGAGGAAGAGAGGAAGAGAGGAAGAGATGGAGAGATGAAGAGAGGAAGAGAGGAAGAGAGGAAGAGATGAAGAGATGAAGAGACGAAGAAACGAAGAGAGGAAGAGATGAAGAGAGGAAGAGATGAAGAGATGAAGAGACGAAGAGACGAAGAGAGGAAGAGATGAAGAGAGGAAGAGATGAAGAGACGAAGAGAGGAAGAGATGAAGAGAGGAAGAGATGAAGAGATGAAGACACGAAGAGGTGAAGAGACAAATTGATGACGAGAAGAAGAGATGAAGAGATGAGGAGACAAAGGGAAACCTCAACTCATTTTCTCATTTCTTTCTTTCTTTCTTTCTTTCTTTCTTTCTTTCTTTCTTTCTTTCTTTCTTTCTTTCTTTTTGTGCCTCCATCCTGGTAAAACAGTAACAACTTGTTTTGGTTGTTATTTTTGTGAAACAGCAGGATATGTGACGTTATGTGTGTGTGTGTGTGTGTGTGTGTGTGTGTGTTTGTGTGTGTGTGTGTGTGTGTGTGTGTGTGTGTGTGTGTGTGTGTGTGTGTGTGTGTGTGTATAACATCCTCGACCAATCAGAGAGCGCGATGGAGCGGATTGTTGTCGCCATACAATTACTGTCAAATGTCAATTTCACGGAGGCAATATTGAGGAGATTAACACTCGACACACACACACACACACACACACACACACACACACCCGGCGGGTTTGGGCTGAATGTTAATGTTTGGCCTGAGGGGGGGTGAGAGTGAAGGTGACTGAGTGTCCAGACTAATGGAAAGCTGGAACCTTAAACCGATCACTGATAATCACACAGCAGCTCCTCCTTCACCTTCCTGCTGCTGACTCACACACAGAAACCTCCAGCAGGCCGGGGGACAGGGAGCAAACGGAGCTCGAGGTGTGGACCACCAGAGAGGCGACGTCCTCGTCCTGAGTGCCGGGCGTCGGTCCGACTCTGCACCTTGCCCCGCCCTGACCCTCGGGCCTTTGCTCAGGGATGTTGAGCGGCGTGTTGACGTCCTGGATGCTCAGACCTGCTCTCTGTTTCCTCTCACTGAACATCAACACAACTTCTAAAACTAAACTCACAATGTTTCATATCAATAATAAGATAAAAAAAGAGCTAGCTGTGAGTTCAATGATAGTTTGGGTCACAGTGTGTGTGTGTGTGTGTGTGTGTGTGTGTGTGTGTGTGTGTGTGTGTCATTCAGAAGAATGTGAGCAGACACATTTAAGAGTATGCCTGTGAACCATGATCCATGATGGAAGCTTTTGGTCCAAACATTGCCTGTGTTGTTAAATAGGTGTCGGACAGCTTCACTCTGGACACACCTGCATTCATCTGCAGCGCGCACACACACACACACATGCACGCGCACGCGCACGCGCGCACGCACACGCACACGCACACACACACAGCTTCACTGAATCATCTCCATCTCAGCTCCATGATGCTGCTGGTTGATGTTTGTAGCTCTGCTAGACACTCGGCTCTGCCTGGAGACACAGAGCTCCTATCTGAAGAGGACTGAGGGACCACCAGATCCTGATCCTACTGATCCAGGTCCTACTGATCTAGATCCTACTGATCCAGATCCTGCTGACCCAGATCCTACTGACCCAGATCCACCTGACCCAGATCCACCTGACCCAGATCCACCTGACTCAGATCCTACTGACCCAGATCCAGTAGTTTGCAGGCTTCGGTCTCTGCTACCATCTAGTGGTAACCTGATGAACATGAGCAGTCTGAATGGTTGTCTATAGACTAAAAATAATGTTTTAAAATGAATAACTTAAGAACTATCATCCATATCCATCTACAACCCACCTCTTCACAAAACTGCATAACAATCTGTCAATACCCTTTTTGGTTGCAGGAGGAAGATGAAGAGGAGGTGGAGTGGAGGAGGAGGGGGAAGAATTGGAGGAAGAGGAGGGGGACAAAGAGGAGGGGGGGTGGGGGACGAGGAGGAAGAGGAGGAAGAGGAGGAAGAGGAGGAAGAGGAGGTCAGGCAGCTGAGCCTGCAGGCTGCAGCAGAAATCTGGCCCACATCTTGTCTGTGAGCCACAGTCTTAAATCTACAACATTCTGTTCAGCAGCGGCTGGCTAACCTGAGACAGCACCTCTGTGCAGCGCTATCACTCACCCTGAGTGTGTGTGTGTGTGTGTGTGTGCGTGTGTGTGTGTGAGACCAGACCACACTCCTGATAACCTGATGTTATTGATGCTCAAGACCACAGAGCCACACCGCTATCTACATGTGCTGCATAACACACACACACACACACACACACACACACACACACACACACACACACACACACACACACCCAACACACACACACACACACACACACACACACACACACACGCACGCACGCACACGCACTGAGGGGGGAGCAAGAGAGACTGAGACAGAGAGAGAGAGAGAGAGAGAGAGAGAGAGAGAGATAGACTGAGACAGAGACAGAGAGATAGAGAGAGAGAGACAGACAGACAGACAGACAGACAGACAGACAGACAGACAGAGACTACCTTTCCTTTTTTATCCCTCCTTCATTTCCTCTGCAGCTAATTCATACCTCCTTACTTTTCTCCTCCTCATCTATCCTTCCTTCCCTCCTTCCCTCTCCTCCCTGTATCTCCTTTCCTTTGCTCTCTGGTCTCCTACCTCTCTTCTTGTTCTCTTCCTCTCCTCCTCCGTCCCTCACCTCATCCAGTTATTATGTCTTCTTCCTCCCTGCTCTCTCCTTCTCTCCTCCATTCCTCTGGCCCTCCTGTCTTCTCCTCCTCCTCTTCTCTACCTCCTCCTTCCTTCTCTGCCCATTTATCTAAATCTGTGCTCTCCTTAACCATTTCTTATCAGAAGTGGCGGTCGCTCTCCATCCTAAACGCACAGCTCCAGATTTTAATTTTCTTTAGATTAATGTCCTCCTCTCCACTCTTAATGCCTTCAGCCTTCAGCTATCTGGCTTCCTGATGTCTATCAGACACACACACACACACACACACACACACACACACACACACACACACGCGAGGCCGGGAAAAAGGAATGGAACAATTTCCTCAAATCTGGTGTAAATGGAGGTGTGGATGTTCTGCTGGAGCCAAAGAGAGCAAATCAGAACACAACAAACTCATCAAAGAGGCGTCGTCACGGAAACAAAACACAAACACATGGCGTCTATAATAAGCTGCAGGGTGAAAATTGTTTACTTTAAGCTCACACACACATTTAGAAAAGACACAACAGCAAAATGTTACATTTTTATGTCTTAAATGTCTAATATACTGTGTGTATATATGTAGGTATAATAATATACATATACATACAAATACATATATATATCATATATAAGTCCTATAAATACAGAAGAAAACAACAGGGAAAGGGGGAAAGAAATTATAAAAAAGGAAATTGTGAACAAATGGTAGAAATAATTCTTGAGATAAGAATAAGACTTGAGAGCCGGACGTCTCCTGACTCCTTCTCCTGACTCCTTCTCCTGACTCCTTCTCCTGACTCCTTCTCCTGACTCCTTCTCCTTACTCCTTCTCCTGACTCCTTCTCCTGACTCCTTCTCCTGACTCCTTCTGCTGACTCCTTCTCCGGACTCCTTCTCCTGACTCCTTCTCCTGACTCCTTCTCCTGACTCCTTCTCCTTACTCCTTCTCCTTACTCCTTCTCCTGACTCCTTCTCCTGACTCCCTCAGCCAAACCTCCAGCAGAGGAACAGGAAGAGAAAAGTGAGTGAGAGGAGAAGATCCGTGTTATAAAAATGAGTCAATAAATAAATCAAGCTAAAGCTCACGCTGACTACATGTGGGACCAAACGCACACACGTGACCGGCCAGCAGGAAAGGTCAAGTGGAAGCTTGTCTGTCAGGCCTCCAGAGCAGCGAGCGACATCATCATCTGCACCGTGACGTCACCGCCATCTTCGCCCAGAAAGGTTTGTCTGCTCGTAAAACGCCGTGAAGAATCAGGATCCTGAATAAAACAAGAAATCCTCCATTCTTCCTCAGGCAGCCGGGATGCTTTACTTCTGAAGTGCTCTTGAGCAGGACAACCACTTTGTAATGAAGTAGCTACATAATTAGGTGTTAAAATAATCATTTTAAAGAGCCCACAGAGAGCCGGAGTACCAGAGTACCAGTAATACATTCTAATTAAGCAGCGGCCTGATGAAACGCTGCAATAAAATTAGCTGGCAATCACTATTAGTAGAGTCAATTACTACACATTAGTAAGCCAAGGACACACACACACACACACACACACACACACACACACACACACACACACACACACACACAGGTAGAGAGTATATACATACATAGACTTTATATTGTATGCAATCAGTCTCTCTCTCACACACACACACACACACACACACACACACACACACACGCGATATCCCAGCCTCTATAATTATTTTAATAGGATTTTCTCTCTATTCAGCCTGAGCTTGTTGCTTTAATAAAACCATTACAACCTGAATATAACCTCAATATATTACTGCCTGATATCGCTCTGCAGCCCACCGCAGTGCTGTGTGTGTGTGTGTGTGTGTGTGTGTGTGTGTGTGTGTGTGTGTGTGTGTGTGTGAGCGCCTGTGTGTGTGTGCCGGGGTTAATAAGCTGCTGTGTGTTTTAGAAGAGGCACTTGGCCCGGGTGCTCTCTCTCTTTGTCTCTGCGGGCGAGCGAGCGCTGACAGAGGCAGAATGGCCTCCTGAGAATCAAAGCCGCTCATTGTTTTGTTAGTAACTCTGTAACCTCGGCTGCTCATCTTACATGAAATGAAATTGGCTGAATAAATGTTTGGCCGTTACACAGAAACACACTCACACACACATTCCTTTATCTGGCCGACATATTAAAGCGGCTCTTTTCTGCAGAATGATGTTTCATTTCCTTAAACATGAGAATTAATTAGAGGCGATCTGCATCTGAATAGAGCGTCCGTGTGCCGTCGCCTCTATACTTCCTGTCACAAGAGCCTGCCGCCGCATCACGTCGTCCTGCAGGCTGTGGCCACTGTGTGAAGCCGTCGGCTGGATGTTGAACAGAAGCGGCACTGAAGCGCCTGCAGCTCCTTCGAAGCAAAGTGACAAAGTTTGTGAAGCTTGAAAGCAAAATGTCAGCCATTTTTAAAAACGTAACGATATTCAGGGAATTTGGGTGAACTAAGTCACAACGTTCCTCTGTCAGTGTGTAGATGTTCTTCTTCTCTAATGGACCCTCATGGATCCATGTGGTTCTTCTACAGCACAAAGAGAGAAGTTCTGCCCTCCACAATAAAAGCTCAGCGTATCTCCTGGATTCACTCAGTGAGCTGTGTGATGATGTAATGAGGCTAACTCCTCCTCACATCTCTGTTCTTCTTCTACTGTTTCTCCTCACGACGCCCTCCATGACAACATACAGAGGGTTCAGGGTCAAAGGTCAGAGGTCAACATTTTAGTATGTAACTAAACCTATAGCTAAGGGTCTATTCTACCCTTTCTCCTCTGTCGTCTTCTCTTCGTAGTCTTCATCTTCTGCCTCTGTGGGTTTAGACCACAGCATATTAACCCTCTCTCTTCTTCATGGGTGGACAGGTCAGTAGGACCTGGACAGACTGAGCTGAGACCTCATGGTTAGACAGGTCCTGATCCTGATCCTGATCCTGATCCTGATCCTGATCCTGAGCTGAGCTGCAGGAGGCCTGGAGCTGATCATGTTTGGATCAGATCTATTGATCGTCTTGGGTCTGTTTCAGGTCAGATCGCTTTCTTTCTTTCTTTCTTTCTTTCTTTCTTTCTTTCTTTCTTTCTTTCTTTCTTTCTTTCTTTCTTTCTTTCTTTCTTTCTTTCAATCAAATCTATATTATATTAATCTAATATTTGTAGACTTTGAGTCCTTTTCTTCTTCTCTTGTTCTTCTTCTGTCTCTTCTTCTTTCGTCTCTAAACGCTCAGCTCTTCATCTGTAATAAACCGCCCAGCTGTCACTGTGAATCAGAATGTGTTCTTAAAACGCCTGGCTGCTTAAATAAAGGTTAAATTAAAGGAGACAAATTAAAGGAAAATGTTAAATTAAAGTAGAAAATAATAAAGTTATTCATTGGTGACTTGTCAGTGTTGATCATCTCCTTTAAGTGCAGCTTGGTTGTCTTCATTCATTACCTCCGTAATAACGCCGCTATCTTCGCCTCGTCAAAACACATTACACACCTGGATGACATGATCACTGTCTGCTTCAATGACATCATCGTGTCACTTTGACTGAGAGGCGTGCAGCCAATCAAACGCATGGCTGCGTCCTATGGAGCCCAGGACGGCCAATCAGCTGTCAGAGCCACAGATGTCTCCTCCTCTTAGGCTGATGGGGGCGGGGGGGCACTGGGCCTGTAGCCCCCCTGAGCTCAACCACATTAAAGCTTATAGACAGAATACAGTCTGTAATTGATCATTTATTTCTTGTATCAGCTTATCAATGAGATCATTAACCCCTGAACACTTTGCATGAAAATGCAACAGCGCCACCTTCAGGTCATTGATGTTTCTTGTGAGGTCACATGTCCACTAAGTTTGGTCACAGAAAGGTCACTAACGATGGCGACGCAAATGTCAAAGTGGTCATAACAGCGCCCCCATCAGGCCGACAGCTTCATCCCTGGATCATCATCAAACACCTTGGCAGCCAGAGGGTTCACTGCAGAGATACAAACTAGCATCGGCCTACCAACAACAAGACACACAAGGTCACTGTACCACACACACACACACACACACTCCTCTGCTATAGTCACTTTTCAGATAAACACTGTGGGCTTCTTGAAGAAGCTCCTCAGCAGTCAGGAGGCTCTGGGCTCTGGGCTCTGGGCTCTGGGCTCTGGGCTCTGGGCTCTGGACTCTAGGCTCTGGACTCTGGGCTCTGGGCTCTGGGCTCTGGGCTCTGGGCTCTAGTCCCTGGGCTCTGGGCTCTGGGCTCTGGGCTCTGGGCTCTGGGCTCTAGTCCCTGGGCTCTGGACTCTGGGCTCTGGACTCTGGGCTCTGGACTCTGGGCTCTGGGCTCTGGGCTCTGGGCTCTGGGCTCTGGGCTCTGGGCTCTAGTCCCTGGGCTCTGGACTCTGGGCTCTGGGCTCTGGGCTCTGGGCTCTGGGCTCTGGGCTCTGGACTCTGGGCTCTCCGTTCAACAGAATTTGACTTCCGACCGTAACACATAAAGTCATGGAGCTTCTTCCAGAGAGTAGATACTTGAGACGCACCGGTCGTTTGAGCGTTAGAGCGATGGGCTGTACTGTATATGGGGGAAATAAGCTGAAGTTGTATCTTTTCTTTACTGCAGGGTTTCCTACAGCGTGATATGGATTTACCATCAAAGCTGTGATAAGGTGGACAGTGGGACATGAAATGAAACGTATTAAAAACTCACTTCACACACATCAGCAGCATCAGAGGAACAGATGAACACACACTCCACAGTAATCACGTTAGTAAATGTAATAACAATTATAAGATTGTATTATTATGGGATGAAAGTGTCAAAGTGTCTCATTAGCGCCCTGCTGACTTCCATCTCAGCGTGCCGACGTCTCTCTGGTGTCAGACTCAGCAGGCACACGAACCTGGAAGAGATGAACAAATGATCCATTATCAGCATATAATACTGTGGGATTGTGCTTGAAAGCAGCCACACAGGCTTCATACATGTGACATGTGAGTGACACGTGAGTGCAGATTTGACTGAAAGAATTAAAGGTTTATTCATTTGGTTTTATTTGCATGTTTGACATTTTGTTTTTTAATTTTCTACCAGATTGCAGTGACCCGTTCTCCATGCAGCCAGGAGCTGGGCCTCCCGGGCACAAACACACCTTCTCTGTGCAGGAACCCTGACTGCCCAGTAGGAGTCACTGCTGCATGCCTGTGATGATGTCGCTCAGGCTGATTAAGGAAACACATGACAACTGAAACAAACAAACCAAACCAAACTTACAAGAAGAGATGAGAGGGAGAGAGAGAGAGAGAGAGAGAGAGAGAGAGAGAGAGAGAGAGAGAGAGAGAGAGAGAGAGCTGTGCAGTCATTGGACTGATTAGAAGATGAGGGAGATTCTGTCCATTCGTGCAAAGGACGGAATTCTTCATCAAATCAAAAGAGCAGTCAGAAATTCCGTCTCTTATTTGAAACTTACAGTCAAGCAGCGTTGCATCAAGTTTGTGTCCCAATATCACCTGCACAGATTCTCAGAACACTCAAACAGAAAAGGAAGACAGCTTTCAGTTCAAAGACAGATTATAGACCCTAACTCATCACCTGTTCCCCTGCAAACCCTCCAGCAGGCAGGAGTGCGGCGGGCACAGGCCGTCTGCCGGAACGAGCCCGCCGCCGGTCCGGCCGAGCTCCACGAGCCGATGCTGCGGCGCTTTAACAAGCCAAAGCTGGAGGTCAGGGCCAGCCGGGTCTGCGGGGGGATTCACTCAGCTGTGCTAATCAATAGAGCCAGAGAGGAGAGATAATAACCAGACAAATGAAAGGGACTTTGCAGCATCAGGATAGTGAATATCAGGAGGGCAGCACCATATTAGTGCTTCAGGTAATAGACTTAGCCCTGATACGCTATTCCAGTTAATAGTCTAATCCAGTCCCGTGCCAGGTCTGGCCGGGTTATAGCCTCATCCCTGCCACAGCCCATTCACACAGATAATAAACGAGCGTGCTGAGGGGCTGTATATCCCTCCTGCCTGATAAGACGCCGGCAGGGAAATGAAATTCTGCTTTTGCTGAAACATTATGATTTATGGATTTGGAGCACGGCAGCGCTGGCCTGCACTGTGTCTAAGAGCCCTCATATCAGTGTGTGTGTGTGTGTGTGTGTGTGTGTGTAAATAAGAACGCATGTGTGTGTGTGCATGGATGTCCACATGCAGCTTCTGTAAGTGGTGCTGTGTGTGTGTGTGTGTGTGTGTGTGTGTGTGTGTGTGTGTGTCCCTCTGAGCATTTGCTTAATTTAATCCAGAGCTGTTTACATTCTCACTCACTTCCATTGAATTATGATGATAACAGTTCCTTCTGTATATTATTGTTACTATTGTTACTATTATTATTATTATTATTATTACTATTATTATTATTATTATTACTATTGTTACTATTATTATTATTATTATTATTATTATTATTACTATTATTACTATTATTATTATTATTATTATTACTATTATTACTATTATTATTATTATTATTATTACTATTATTATTATTATTATTATTATTATTATTATCAGTTGTTTTAATAGTAGAATTCTAAGCATTACTTCTGTTGTGTATTTGTAATTTTTAATGATTTATAGCAATAATTTTCAATATGTTACATTGAGATATTTGCAGGATGTAATTTAAATGTTAGTTAGTTATATTATTTTATCATTTCATAATAAAATGTTGTATTTTGTGCATTGGGCTTCATTCAGGTGAACTGATTCATTGGAAAGCAGTACTTATTATTATTGGTATTATTTTAGGTGTTTTTAAAGATCACAGACACAAAGATGAGGTGTCACCAGCACACACACACACACACACACACACACACACACACACACACACACACTCACACACCAGCAGCAGAGGCGCTCATAAACACTTCACCTCTGCCGTATTATCTTCACATTTTCAGCTCTTCATATCCTATTAAGGTGATGTGTGTGTGTGTGTGTGTGTGTGTGTGTGTGTGAGTTTGCATGTGGGGCTTGTGTGTTTGTGTAAAATATTGAAGGCGTGAGGGCAGCGCCACTCAATTGACCTCAGGGTCAAACCACTTGACCTCTGACCTCCCTGAGGCTCGCCCTCTTACATGCACCGACCCAGAAAAAGAAGAGAGAGAAGGAGGCGTGTGTGTGTGTGTGTGTGTGTGTGTATTTTTGGGTCTCCATCACTTCTTTGATCAGATTATTACTTTCCTTCCTCCTATTGAGGATTTGGATGATTGACAGCCTGTTCACTGTAACAGCTGTATGGGTGAATGTTTACATGTGGCGTTGTGTGAACACGTGTGGTGTGTATGATGTTGACATGACTGAATACTTTTCTTATTGCTCCACTTTCTGCAGATCTCCTGTGAGTTATTTGTTTAGGTGACATTTGAAGAATCCATGTCTTGTCTTAATTGGCTTTACGGTCAAAGTGCTGATAAACATGAAGCTCATTATGAACACACACGGCGTGGAGAAGCTTCATCACACATTACACTCCTCCTCCTCCTCCTCCTTCCTCCTCTCTCCGCTCACTGACTTCCTCCCTCACCTCCTCATTACTCCTTGTGTCGGCCATGTTTAACCACTGAACTTCCCAGGTGGGCCGCTGAACCACTACACACACTACACACTCACTCCTCACTCACTCCTCACTCACTACACACACTCTACACACACTCTACACACACTACACACTCACTCCTCACTCACTCCTCACTCACTACACACACTCTACACACACTCTACACACACTACACACTCACTCCTCACTCACTCCTCACTCACTACACACACACTTCACACACTCGCTCCTCACTCCTCACTCCTCACTCTCCTCTCACACACTCCCTGCTTTGCCTAATCTTCCTCTTTACCTCCACCTATTCAATCCTCTTCTCTTTCTTTGCATCTTTTCCATCCCTCGTTTGTCTCCTCGCTCTCCCTCTCTTGTCTTCACATGTCTCGCATCCCCTTGTGCTCTTCCTGCATTCCTCCTACTCCTGCTTTTCCCTCCCTTCCTCCCTCCCTCCCTTCCTCCCTCTCCCTTTCTCCCTCCCTCCCTCTCTCCCTCCCCCTCCCTCCCTCCCTCCCTCCGTCGCTCCTCATCTCTGTCGCTGTTGGCAGCCTATTTAAATGCTCCATTGGAGAAGGATTAAGGTTTATGCAAGGTCAGTGTGGGATGTGATAATTATAATCACAGCTTTTTGCCTGGCCAATGACGGCCATTTGTTATTCTCAGCTCAGTGGCTTCAGAAGCCCCTGGGGGGAGCTGGTGGGAGGTGTTGACAAGAGGCTGGCTGATTTACTGGGCCTCCTCCTCCCCCTCTGCTTTCTGCTCCACATGTATCCCCTCCGTTCCCCTTCCTCTCCCTTTATCCCTCCCTTTTCTCCTCATTCATCATTTTCCTTCTTCTCTCTCTTTTCTCCTCATCTTCAGAGGGTAACCCCCCCCCCCCACACACACACACACACACACCCTTTACTTTGTTCTTTCCCCTGTTTGCTCTTGTTGAGGTCATTTCTGATGTTTGGTATCTGCTGTACGTCCTGTGAGCACAGATGACCATTGTGGCAAAAACAACAAATTGGGCAGACACGCGTTCAAAATTTGAAACACTGTGGATGGTTTCCACGGTGATGCGACGGCACCTTTACAGTCGAGAAAGAGGACGGTAGAGCAGGGAGTGTGTGAGGAGTGTGTGAGGAGTGTGTGGCGGTCCAGCAGCCCACCTGGATGTCGGGTGGTCAAACATGGCCGACGCAGACGAGTCGCTCATGTTTACATGCACTTCACCCTAACCTTGATTACTCTGCCGTTACGCAATCAATTGCTTTTCAAGTTTCCATCAGCTGTGCACATAAAGTGAAGACATTTTAGGCTAGAAAAACTTTATATAGAGAGATTTATCTGAAAGTCACTTCAAGGCAACATTTGTTTCTTTTTTTTATGCAATTTGTTTTTATTGAAGCAAACGTTGTACATGACATCATGCTTACAGGTGTAGGATATTCTGGAGATCATTTATATAGAAAGAGGAGAAAGAGGAGAAAGAGAGAGAGAGAGAGAGAGAGAGAGAGAGAGAGAGAGGAGAGAAACAGGAAAAAAACTGAGCGAGACGTCCCACCCAGAAACCGACCCCACAGTCACACAACCCCGTCCTGGCCCGCCTGATGTGTAAAATAAAAAATAACTGTTGGGTGTTCTGGTGATCAGTCACATCGAAGGACAACTAAGTCTTCAGTCTGAACAGAGGAAAATATACAACCCAAAAAGAAGTCAAACACATCCAGATTAAAAATAATTTCCCTCCGAGTTCCCCTGTGAGGCAGCGAGTAAAGAAAAGAGAAGAAGAAGAAGAGAAGAAGAAGAGAAGAAGAAGAAGAAGAAGAAGAGAAGAAGAGAAGAAGAAGAGAAGAAGAAGAAGAAGAGATTTTGATTTTTACAAACACATTTTATTTACATGATGACAGCTTACACGGTCAACAGGAAATTGTTAAACAAACAAGAAAAAACTCTAGAATAAATACATAAATAAATGAATTTGCGTGACATTTATTCCTGTAGGAAATGTGCAAAATGCATTTCACCGGCCTTGATAGTACACAGGATATTTTCGTAACACCAGATTTTTTTAAAACTCTCTAGATCTTGGATCATTTTGTAAAAGCAAAACTCTAGCCTCAGTCTGCATTTGGTGTTGCAGCGCCACACTGACGCTGCCTCCTGACCTGCTCTTTCCTCTATCTTGTTTTTTCTGCTGATGTAAATAGCCAGTTTGGCTTCCCCAGAAATAAAATTCAAAAGCTGCCACTTTTCCCGCTGCACCTTCGTGTACCCTGCACCGTAGATAAAACTAGTAGTGTGCAATCTTTCATTAAACAAGTTAAAAACACTTGTCAAAAGAGTGGAGAGCACCGCAAGTCTCTTACACTCACTAAAAACATGGAATACAGTTTCGTGTAGGCCACAGAAAGGGCACTGGTGTGACACGGCAGGGTTGATGACAGAGATGAAAGCGTTGGAGGCGATGGCTCCATGTAAAATCCTCCACTGGAGGTCGGCGGTCCTCTTTTTTAGAGGAGGCTTGTATAGAATCCTCCAGTATGGAGCTGCTCCCTCCCTCAGCCTGCCAGTCCACACGCTGGGCGCTCTGTTGCACAGTCTTGATTTATTTAGGACCTTCACACAGTTCCTGTATATTATCTTCCCGTCAGCAGTACGCAGGCTGAGATCCTTTGTCTCCTTAAGCAGAGGTCCACCAAACTCGCCCAACTGTGGCCTCAGGCAGATCTCAGGGAATGGGTCTGTGCTGCTGGGTTTGGTCCCTCTGCCATAGTCTTCCAGGAGGCACCTCTCTCTCACAGAGAGCCTCATCTTCCACAGTTCCAAGACCTTCCGGGCCACCCTGGCCGACTGGATGCCCAGCATAGATCCCACAGCCTGGGAGTTGGTCAGCGCCGGCCCCGCGGTGTCCACCAGCTGTTGAAAGACCAGAGTCTTAGTTCTGCACAGCGCTGCCATCAGCCCAGGTGTGGCTCCGCTGCAGATATCCAGTCTGGCTCCATGCACAATTGGTTCTTGCAACAGCCAGAACAGAGAGTTATAGCTTTCTTTTAAAACACGTTTAAAAAGGGCCCAAGACCTGAAAATGCCCTGATAAAAAGGCGGTATCCCATTCAGCTTTAAAAAACTGAAATCAGTTAAAAACAAAGCCGCACCCAGTCCCAGGTTACCCACGCGTGCAAAAATACAGCTGGCCACCTCTCTCCACACCAGGTCTGCTGGTCCTGTCAGAAACTTTTGGATGAACTGAATCCTGAATGTGGCAGTTCTGCTGGCTAAGTGGATAAGTCCCTGTCCCCCCTCCTCTCTCGGTAAAAACAACACCCCCTGTGGCACCCAGTGTCGCCCACCCCAGAAGAAATTCACAAGTTTCTCCTGAATCGCGGTCAAAAAACCTGATGGGGGGTCTACGCAGGCGAGACGGTGCCACAACAGGGAGGCCACAAGATTGTTCACTACGAGTGTTCTACCCCTATATGACATTTGAGGGAGCAGCCATTTCCATTTATCAAGTTTACTTTCAATTTTTTCTGCAACGCCCTCCCAGTTCCTTTTTTCCATTTTGTCGTTCCCCAGGAAGACACCAAGGTATTTTAGCCCGTCTCTCTTCCAGTATAAGTCCTGGGGAAGGGCTGGGAGACCGTCACTCCACCTACCGACAGCAAAGGCTTCACTCTTACTCCAGTTGACCCTTGCTGCGGACAGAGTGTTAAATGAGTGAGTTAGATCAATTAGAACATCGACATCTCTTTGTTTTTTTACCAGCACTATGACGTCGTCTGCATAGGCAGATAACACAATGCTCTCTCTACAACCAGGTAAAGACAGGCCATCAATGCTTGTGCGAATCTTGCAGAGGAGGGGTTCTAGGGAGAGTGCATAGAGCATTCCAGACAGAGCGCAGCCCTGCCGTATGCCTCTATGCACCCTGAAGGGAGCACACAAACTGCCATTAAATTTCAGTATACCCTCAATGTCACTGTACAACACCCGGATCTTGGCAATGAATCCAGTGCTGAACCCAAACCTCTCCATGATTTTCCAGAGGAAGTTGTGTTCAACACGGTCAAATGCCTTTTCCTGGTCTAGCGAAATGAGACCAGTGTTGACGCCCAACGAGCTGGAAGCCTCCAAAATATCACGAATTAGATAGACATTGTCTATCATAGACCTGCCGGGCACACAGTAGGTCTGGTCCCGGTGGATAATCTGCTCCATAGCTTCCCTCAGCCTGGTGGCCAACGCCTTGGATAGGATCTTATAATCCGTGCACAGAAGGGACACAGGCCGCCAGTTTTTTATCTCTTGTAGGTTGCCTTTTTTTGGCAGGAGCGTCACAACAGCCCTGCGACAGGACAGCGGCAGAGAGCCTAAAACCAGACTTTCGTTAAACACATTGAGTATATCTGGAGCTAAAATATGCCAGAAAGCTTTGTAGAACTCAACAGTCAGCCCATCGATGCCAGGAGCCCTCCTTCCCTGCATGCTCTGCAGGGCGGCGTGCAGCTCCCCCATCTGCAGAGGCCTTTCCAGCTGCGACTTGGTTTCCTCAGAGACTTGAGGCAGATCCACACAGAATCCCTCCAACATAGCCTCATTCTCTACATATTCACTCGAATAGAGGGAAGAGTAGAAATCCATAGCTCGTTTTCTTATCTGGCTAGGTTCTGTCAGTTCCTGCCCTGTGTCTGAGAGCAGCGAGTGGACTGCCTTCTTCTGTCCACGCTTCTTCTCCAGGCCAAAAAAGAAGCTAGAGGGAGCATCCATTTCTGTGATGTTCTGGACCCGGGACCGGACCAGTGCACCCTGTACCTTACTCTCCACCAGGTTGGCTAAAGCCATTTTTTTAGACGTGAGGATTTCAATATATCCTCGATTTCCAGTGGAACCACTCAATGTCTCTAGTTCCACAATCTCAGTCTCCAAGTCTTTCATAGATCGACAGGTGTCTCGTGTGACATTGAGAGTATACTGTTGACACAAAAGTTTTATCACTGTCTTACCATGGTCCCACCACTGCCTGAGACTCGTAAAATCACCTTTTCTGTTTCTAAAAACAGTCCAAAAACAACTCAAAGCCTCCATAAAACCTTTATCAAAAGTAAGACCAGAATTAAAGTGCCAATATGCACTCCTGGGCAACATATTCTTTATAGCAACACAACATAAAACCAAGGAGTGATCCGTAAAACCAACTGGCATGATTCTACACCACTTAAAAGCATTGAAATGCTGCTTGAGACAATAGAACCGGTCAAGTCTAGCTAAGGAGATCTTATCCTCTCTCAGGTGGGACCATGTGTACTGCCTGCAGTCTGTGTGCATCCTTCTCCACACATCCACCAGGCCATGAGAGGAGACCAGCTGCCTCAGAGTGTGTTGTGAGGCTGTGTGAGGTTCTGTGTGATTCCTATCTAAGAGCTCATTCTCTGTGCAGTTAAAATCTCCACCCAAAAATAGAAACTCCTCCCCACCGCAGCAGTTTAAACTAGCAGTAATTTTTTTGAGGAAGTTCCTCCTCTCTATCCCATTGATTGGAGCATAAATATTAATGAAGACCAGAGTGTGATGTTCAAAATGAGCCCTGGTCAAAAGACACCTCCCCTTCACAATATGTTCAACCTCCAGTGATGATGGAGCAAAAGTTCTAGAGAACAGGAATCCCACCCCAGCACTGGATGTGGTGTTGTGGCTCAGCACCACCTCTCCTTCCCATTCTCTGCTCCAGTCTGCCTCAATGCTTTCATCGCTGTGTGTTTCTTGTAAGAACAACACGTCAACATTTTTCATCCTGGCGGTATCGAAAACTAGCGCCCTCTTCCTTGCCTCTCTGGCTCCATTTACATTCAATGTCCCCACTCTAAGTGAAATAGTCATAAGGAGGGTGTTTAAAAGTAAAAAATAGAAATAAACCAAAACACCTTAACTTCATTAAAAAACTGAGCTGCTTCCTAACTTCCTCTTTTCGTTTCTTAAGTCTATAAATCTCCTGCGCTGAAAGATCAGTTGCATCTTTGTGTCTAATGTGATATCTGGCTGATCTGTAAAAGTTGAGTTTGTCAGGGAAGTGTTGTTCTAGATCCAGGCCCTTCATGCCCTTGGTCTGTTGTAGAAAGAGTTTAAACATTTTTGCTGGGTACAATGTTTTCTCCTGACTAGCAGACAGCAGAGTGTCACTAGAGTCAGACACCCAGGCTTCACTATCACTGCTGTCTGCAGCCGGGGGGGTCCCCTCCAGACGCCCCGCTTTATATCTCCCACTCGCCTGCACTGCGCTCTTACGCTTGCTGCGTCTCTTCGCTGATCTACTGGACACACTGGTGTCCATAGCTGCAGCCACTGCTGCACCTCTCTCCTCTGCCTCACACAACTCAGCTGTTTCGCCTCCTGCCTCACACAACCCACCGGTCACTTCACCTGTCCCCCCGCCCTCAGCTGTCTGCCCCACCTCGCCCATCTTACTGTGCCCGGCCTCAGTTGTCTCCTCAGCTTCCATTTCACCACTTCCCTCATTCTCTATCTCCCCCCTCACCTCCGTGTGTTCTTCATCCTGGCTCTGTCTCTCCTCCACCTGACATTCAGCCACCTGAGGCGGAGCCACCGCCCCGTCGGAGCCGAGCATCTCCTCCGCCGCACCGGACCCCGGAGCACCGGACCCCGAAGCACCGGGCCCCGGAGCACCGGGCCCCGGAGCACCGGACCCCGAAGCACCGGGCCCCGGAGCACCGGACTCCGGGGCACCGGGCCCCGGAGCACCGGACAGCAGCCGCGGCGCAGCGAGAGCGAGCTGCTCGGCGACAGCCGAGCTCATCGGAGCCGCCCCGTCTCGGTTCGGACAGGCCCGGATCAGATGTCCCTCCTCACCACAACCGAAACACTTGACCAGAGAGGTCGTGGCGAACAAGGCGTAATTAAAATCGTCCACTCTGACGA
>NW_027467170.1:395000-574222 GCF_046128005.1 Genypterus blacodes | reverse complement strand
CACACATTTGGAGGATCAGAGGTTGAATTAAACATTTTGTCTCTCACAGCTATTTGCTCTTTAAAGCGGGAGGAAAGAATTTGGGTCTGAAGCTGAGACTGGACAGAGAAACGTGAACTTTAAACGTGTATTGGCAAAGTTAACACCTCTCTCTCTCTCTCTCTCTCTCTCTCTCTCTCTCTCTCTCTCTCTCTCTCTCTCTCTCTCTCTCTCTCTCTCTCTCTCTCTCTCTCTCTCTCTCTCTCTCACCGACAAGTCTTTGCTTTGGATTCAAGAAAAAAGTCAAACAACAAAGACATCCCCGACAAACATCAAAGCCAAAGACACTGTGTGAAGCTCTGGCTTTGTGTGTGTGCGTGTGTGTGTGCGCGTGACCGACAGCGAGGGGGGCGAGAGGGCACCGCCGTGCGTCCCGGCGCCGCTCGCAGGATATTGATTCGCCGCCTCTCCCCACCTGCCGCCCTTTACCTCCTTTAATATCATGTCATGTCTTTTGTCAAAGATAGCGGCTTACAAGCAGAACGAGATGACAGACTGATCCTCTGCACACACACACACACACACACACACACACACACACACAGTGGTCATTTATATTTAATGGCCCTCCGGATGTTTGATGGAGGCGACTCGGGGCCGTCGTCTCTCCCGCTCCTCGTGTTAGGACGAGATCTCAGATACGTTACAGAATGTAAAGGTTTCCTCCGGCTCTCCTGGAGGAAACTGTAAAGCCGAGACAAGCTTGTAAAGAGATAGTGAGTCCGAACTTCCAAGGACTTCGCGGTGTTAAGAGACAGAGACGGAGAGGAAGACGAGGGCGGGGCCAAAGTGTGAATACGTCCTCCCCCGTCTCCTCTTCCTCTTCTGTCCCCTTAATCGTCATTTTTGATTGGCAGTTACGGTATAAGAAGTAAGAAGCTTGGATCAAACTCCTTCATGGAGCTCAGGGGTCTGAATCTATGAAGATAACCACAGCTTTACACACACACACACACACACACACACACACACACACATCACAGCAGATAACGTCTCCGTGCGCCCAGGCCGTGTTCCTAATCAGGCGTTTCCCCGGCACCAGAATCAAGAAAATGATCTGCGATTCTCCGAGCGACTGCAGGCAAAACCAACGCCGGAACGCTGGAAATGGCAATCGCGCCGGCTGATTTCGCTTGTTTGAAGAAAATTCTAAGACGTTTAGGCCTCGGAGGAAAGTGAGGGGGAGAGTTTAGCAGAGCTCTCTCTCTCTCTCTCTCTCTCTCTCTCTCTCTCTCTCTCTCTCTATCCAAAAGTAAAAAGTCAGCAGTAAATGAGAGAGAGAGACACACACACACACACACAGAGCGGTCAAGAGCCTGAAGTGTGAGAGCAAATTGGCGGCAGATGCGTTTCTCTCTCTGCCGTCTTTTTAAAGAGGACTCCAGCGGCTCACGTGCGCCCTCAGAGTTTAAAGACCTCCATCTCTCCCTCCCCTCCATCTCTCCCTCCCCTTCACGCCTCCCTTCCACAGAAACGCCTCTTCATCGCGGCTCAAGCTAAAGCCTCTATCCAAGCCTTTGATCCGCCGGCCTGATTCGGCGTCGGCGGCCTGAAACATTACAGTTTGATCCGTGCGCCTCCTCGCATTACAGGACACACTGATTACACAAGACCAGCCAGACATTTACTCTCTCCTCAGTTCTTCATCCTCCCCTCCTCTTCCTCACCACTTGCTGTCAAGGTGCCCGTGTGTTTCTTTGCCGCCGGCTGACTTCAGAAGCCAGCGGTGTGTGACTCTGGGTTGTGTTTGTGTTAAGAGACATGCTCACTCGGTGTGTGTGCGTGTGCGTGTGTGTGTGTGTGTGTGTGCATCTTTTCTCAGATATGATGCAATTAAGATGCATTTGAAGCAACTTGATGCAACATATCATTTAGACCTTTAAGATGACGCAACGTTCACTTTTTAAAAACACCAAATCTGTTCCGTCTCTTAATCACAAGAGCGCAGATGCAGTTTTGCAGATAAAGTTGTGATCTTTTAACTGAACAACAATAACTAAACACACAGGAGAGCAACGAAACAGCTCACACACACTCCAAACACACACACACACACACACACACACACACACACACACACACACACACACACACACACACACACACACACACACACAACCAAGGACTCACGAGGATTGAATGAGCCCCGTTTCTAAAAGGTTTGGTGTCTTATGAGCAGCAGGTGTGTGTAATGAGGCGCAGGTGTCTCTGATCAAGGCTGATGACAGGTGAGTGTGTGTGTGTGTGTGTGTGTGGGGGGGGGGGGGGGGGGGGGGAATTAAAGTGGCATTTAAGTGTGGAAACCCTGAATTCCGCAACTTTTCCTTAAAGACTCAAAGGGTTTTTTCAGGGCCTAAGTGCATCAGAGGTGAATGAGATATGAAGGCAGAAGAGGTAGAGAACATTATTGAATCATCTGGAAACTCTTCTACCTTTGCAGCCATCAGAGGCCAAATGAAAGAGCCTTTCATTAAAACATCCAAATGCTTTGTATGAGGAGTGCTAACATGTTGATAATTAGCTGCAGCTTCATACTCAGGCCTTTGGTTGAAGCATCAGACATCTTTTACTTCCCTGAGATGCAAAGAGTTTTTATCTCTGGACTGTCGATGCCAGCTTAAGGAAATGAAGGATTCACCCAATTAATTTGCGGAAGCGTGTAATAAAAAGGCTGAGGAGTAAAGCGTCCGAGTCGACAGCTTCGCAATTCAATTCATTAAGCAGAGTGCACGTTCGCCTCCACGTGAAGAACGCCGCGGTTCTAATCAGGACGCTGTCGCCGCGCTAATAGAGGAGGGAGGAAGTTGAGGGACTTTTGTGAGCCTGACTGAGGCTGAGATTCTCTGAGCGAGCAGGAAGTAATCCTGACCGCAGCAGAAATCAGGTTTAGTGTTTTTGTGGCGTTATTAGCGGCCGCCACACTTATATGACATCGTGCTGCTGCTGCTGCTGCTGCTGCTGCTGCTGCTGCTGCGGCGGCGTGATAATCAGCGTGCGCTCATCACGGCGTTTACTCGCCCGTGTTAATGAGACGCACTGAAAGAAAGTGATGATCATTGGAGCTAATAAAGTTTTACAGTTTTACAGACTTGTGTTCCGCCCGGTGGCTTCAGTCAGAACAGCGCCAACATGGCTGAACCTCCTCACCTCCTCACCTCCTCACCTCCTTACCTCCTCACGTCCTCACCTCCTCACGTCCTCACGTCCTCACCTCCTCACCTCTTCACCTCCTCACGTCCTCACCTCCTCACCTCTTCACCTCCTCACCTCCTCACCTCTTCACCTCCTCACCTCCTCACCTCCTTACCTCCTCACGTCCTCACCTCCTCACCTCTTCACCTCTTCACCTCCTCACCTCCTCACCTCCTCACGTCCTCACCTCCTCACCTCCTCACCTCCTCACCTCTTCACCTCCTCACGTCCTCACCTCCTCACCTCTTCACCTCCTCACCTCCTCACCTCCTTACCTCCTCACGTCCTCACCTCCTCACGTCCTCACCTCCTCACGTCCTCACCTCTTCACCTCTTCACCTCCTCACCTCCTCACGTCCTCACCTCCTCACCTCTTCACCTCTTCACCTCCTCACGTCCTCACCTCCTCACCTCCTCACCTCCTCACGTCCTCACCTCCTCACCTCTTCACCTCCTCACCTCCTCACCTCCTCACCTCCTCACCTCCTCACCTCTTCACCTCCTCACCTCCTTACCTCCTCACGTCCTCACCTCCTCACCTCCTCACGTCCTCACCTCCTCACCTCTTCACCTCCTCACGTCCTCACCTCCTCACCTCTTCACCTCCTCACCTCTTCACCTCCTCACCTCCTTACCTCCTCTCCTCCTCACCTCCTCTCCTCCTCACCTCCTTACCTCCTCACCTCCTCACCTCCTCTCCTCCTCACCTCCTCACCTCCTCACCTCCTCACACAGGACAGTGTCTCCACACTCTGGGTCCAAACCTTCAATCAAAACTAAAATATAAATCAAACTTGTTCTGCAGTTGTGCCTCAAGTCCATCATGAACTGTAGTTTTGATGACATCATGACTCCTGCTTCCTGTATGGCAGCACGTCCCTAATAAAAGCTTCCTGAATTCATCTCTGCATGTTTCGTAACTCTGCTATGAATAACTTAAGAACTTTGAAAGACGCCTTCTTACTCTGTGTGTGTGTGTGTGTGATGTCATCTTCAGTCTCCAGACTTCCTGTCTCCTCCACACATCTCACAGCTCACACAGCAGAGAAGCAGAAGCCAACCTGAGGCTCGCCGCTCCATCACATTCAGATCACACACTCGCTGCTTTATTGCAACTTACCGAATATTCCTCGAGGTAATAAAACTAAATATACCTTTGCTCTGCGATGCGTCGTGCCACACGCCGGCAGAATGCGGGGCGAGGCTGCGTGTCGGAGCTCCGCGGGGCCGCGGCTACATCGGGCCCCCTGATTGGACGGCTGTATAGTTATTATGCTCTTCACTGTGTGATTGTGCTCCACATCAGCAGATTCCCATTAGGAGCATTAGGAGCTGATTGATGGACCCTGGGCTTTACGTTTGAAGGACAGGCGGAATGCAAATCAGCCATCAGCGGCCCGGAGATGCTGATCGCTGGCCGCACACGCATGTATATGAAACATTACAAGGCTGATGGTTATAAGGAGAGCGACACTGCAGCTCTGCTTTCCATTTCAAATATTCACAACAGCTACCAGAGACTCTTTCACATCATGTTTAGTAACATTGCATGAACTTATTGATTCCCTCAGCGGTTTCCCTCAATGCTACAGGATGTGTGGGCGTCTTCCTCCATCGAACCGCGGCGTCAGAGGAGTGAAAGCAGGCGAAGGAAACCAGAAAAGAAAGGAAGGAAATGAGAACGGAGCGAGTCGGCGCCCTCCCCCTTGCCGCGGCGTGTGTGGGTTTTTCACACACGAGGAGCTGGTGGCGGCGCTCGCAGATGGCTCAGTCTGATCCCGGGCAAATGTCAAAGGGCCTTCACGTGATAGAGAACAGCTGCAGGAGAGAAGCCAGAACATCCTCGGACAAAGTGTCTATCATGTTATTCTTTCCATCGATACGTTCGGCTCAGCGCTCCGACGCGCCCGGGTTTGTTTACATTAGCAGCAGGTTGGAGGTTTGTGTATTTGAGATGAGATCAGACGAGCGACACTCAGGTTCTGAGTCTAAACTGCAGCTCAGTCGGCGACATAATGAGGTCTGTGACAGGTACATCAGATTAAACCTGAACAATGAGGTCGCCAACAAACTCCAGCACATTTCAAAGGGAAGCAGGAGCGCCCACGCAGACTCCACTACAGCCGGCACAGACTGACATTCAGATGAATTCCACACAGGCCTCTTTTTTCCCCACTAAATATAAATTAGCTACTTATTTTCCTCCCATTTTTCTGGTGATTTCCAATTTTTTTTCTTTGCTCCTTTGAGACGATTTGAATGACAAAGCACAAGAGTCCACACAAAGGTTCAATCTGCCCCCCCAACCCCCCCCCCCCTCCATCCAATACATATGCTAATACTGTTAAGTCACAGTTGCTCAAAGAACTTAAAGCGCTGAGCATTTTTAAAAGTGGAATTCATTCAAAACTCAACAATTCTGAACAGTTTCAGGGAGACATTGTTGTGTGAAACAGAGCGAGGAACCAAGCAAAGCATCTCTCTCTCTCGCTCTCTCTCTCTCACTCTCTCTGTGTGTGTGCAGGTTAAATTGTGAGTTCTCTACAAACACACACACGCACGCACACACACACACACACGCACTCTGCCAAAGGAATGGAGTATCATCCAAACGTACCTGACACCGTCGTCTTGAGTTACGTAACCTTTCCTGCAAAACAAGGGGCCGTATTTTTAGAGCGAGCAGGTGGAGTCAACACATCAAGAAATGCAAATAAAAGCTGTGCAGAGGGCGATCAAGCAGCTCTAACTGCTTCACTTCACTTAGGGTAATCAAAGTAAGTGTGTGTGTGCACGCGCCCGTGTTTGTGTGTGTGTGTGTGTGGAACAGAGAGTGTGTGTTTGCTTTGAACACTTCAAATTAAGGACGTGCAGAGGACACGGGAAGTGATTCATATTTGACACATTTGCATATCAAAGGGGTTTTAAATATGCGCGCACAAAGCAATTCATCTGACACATTTGGCATAATTACGATGATATGTGACACCGCAGGTTAAAAGGGAGATGAAATACGATTAGCCGGGTTGATAGCTGAGGCGTAAAGATCCATACATCAGATGCCGGCGGAGAGCTTTGATGGAACTATTCAAACTCAGCTCGTTTCTCTTTCTTCCAGCCGCCGTCCTCCGTCTGTTCCCCCACCTGTTGATGCTACGCTTACGTCCGCGAGACTTGATTGTATGCGTGTGTGTGTGTGTGTGTGTGTGTGTGTGTGTGTTGTAATACGTCGCCTGACCTATGCTGGATCAAAGCAACGGCATGTGTGAGGTGTGTCGCAATAATTTGAGTCACGTAGAGCAGAACGAGAGAGAGAGAGAGAGAGAGAGAGAGAGAGAGAGAGAGAGAGAGAGAGAGAGAGAGAGAGAGAGAGAGAGAGAGATTAGGCCGCATCGATTCAGACATATGGAAAAGCTGACAGGCCTGGAAATGGACATCATATAAACATGTACACAGTACAGGCAGCGGCGCAGGAAGGAGGAACATCGGTCCACAGCAAATTATTTATTTAGCGCTTAGCAGTGTTAGGACAAAGCCCGCAGAGTTATGGAGGATTGAGCCGGACTGGGGCCTTCCTGCGAGCTCTCCCCGTGTCTCTGTGCGGGTTTACTCTGAGTCCTCCTCTGGAAACTCTCATTTATAATCCGTCTAATAAGAATCTTTGACTGCCGGCGAAGGCTCGACTCCCCGACGACCCTGACAGGGATGAGCAGGTAAAGAGAGATGGATGGAGAAGAGCTGACACGTCGTATCCATCTTCTTCTCTTCTTCCTCTTTAAGGGACTTTTCTTTTTTAGAAACTTAACTGCAAAAGCAGGACGTTTTTAGTCTCCGTCTCTTCCCGGAGAGACTGATGGGATGTGACAGGACGCTCGCTAGCTTTGGACGCAAAAGGTGTTAGGATGCCAACATGTGACAGAACGAAAGGGACAAATTAAGGACAAAGCTTTTCCAGGCGGTTTGAGACCAATGGGTTTGACTGGCCGCAGCTCCACAGGCGTAGACCTCATGGTGACATCATACGTTCCAACCTGCAGCCTCGAATAGAGACGAGTCGTTATGTTTCCGACGGCGTCTCGCGTTAAAGCTCTGACATTTCCTTTCACAGACGACACACAAGCAGATTCTCGCTCCCTCTCTCTCGCTCTCTCTCTCTCTCTCTCTCTCTCTCTCTCTCTCTCTCTCTCTCTCTCTCTCTCTCTCTCCTCGTCTGGCCGTCTTTCACAGTCAGGCGGCGTTCGCTGGGTCGGCCGTGTCGATAACACTCAGACGGGCTTCTATCCGGCTCGTACATTAAGCGCTGTTTTATGCACAGCTGGATGTGAATTAGGAGCGGGAGATGGAGTGAGTCGCTGTCTGGCTGCAGTTGGAATCTTATTAGATCAAATTAAAATGACAGCAGTCTTATTAAACGGCTGATTGGCTCATTGGTGTCTTTCCTGCAGCCTAATTCAATCTATCCGTCTTTCATTCAGACCCAGATTTACATTAGAATCTGCTGAGCGAACCACAACTTTATGGGATAGACAGTAAAAAAAAAGGTTGGAATGTTTTGGATTCCGGAGGAGACGGAGGATAAATCAGCACTTCTACTTTACTTTCATTTTTCATCCAATTACTTTGCATTTAATGAGATTCCCTGATGTCACCAAAGGGATTAAATTATATTCTGAGGCTTCGCTGGTTCAATGAATAGAGAGCGTCGTTTCATTTAATTTTCCATGTTTCCTTGCTGCAGTAGCGCTATGCACACTGGGTGAAAACAGAACATTTTTTTGGGGGTACTGTCTCTTTAAGGCCTGCTCTTTTCTCATTGGCCAGCTGCCTCATGCTTAAACTGCCACACTAAAGGATGATAGAGAGAAAGAAAGACGTGAACATCTGTACATTTACAAGCTGACGTATAAAAGTAAACACATCTGTTTGTGCGTTGTTAAGTGATCTGGTGAATTTGTGTTGTTCCTCTCAGCCATAAATGAACTGAGGGACCTTTGAACAGCTTCCATAAGTGTACATAATTAAGGTCACATAGGATTAATGAGGGATTAACCTGCAGTCACGGATGATTCTACTGTACACTCCATGAGCCGGCCTGTGCTTTAATGTAAGCAGAGGCATTCAGGCTCAGGCTCAGACTCAGGCTCAGATGAGTCATCCCTACATTTCTCCCCCCCCAAACCAGACAGCAGTGAGATGTTGGAGCCTGCAGTTAAATGTACGTAGGTGTTGGTGCATGTAAACACAAAAACAGGAAGCTGAGTACGCGGTGAACACTGGTTTATGTCTGATGAGCTGCATCGCATTATGATCTGCTGCTGCTGCTGCTGCCGCTGCGGTTCTCTCCCTGGATTTCTGCTTTAAAATGGTGATTAAATTCATTCTCGGGAACAACAAAGCCTGATGTTTGCTGCTTATATTGTCGAGGAAACACACGGCCACCTGGATTTCCGCATGAATTACACAAAACGCCATCTGATCTCCATCTGAGCCATTACAGCAGACGCATGCTCTGCCTTTACTAACCGCAAACCGGCATTTGTAGTCTTCACGCCCGTGTTGAACATATTGTTTTCTTATTTATAGTCCAGACTGGAAAAGGCCGTGTGCGTCTGTACTCCATAACCCGGAGTGACAGCCTTTGAACACATGGTGCTGCTGCTGTCTCGCTGGCAATTGCATGCAGCTGCGTCTAATTACCAATCAGGTGGTAACCTATTTAGCTGCCCGCTGACACCACCAGAACGCCAGGAATGGCCGAAGTTCAGCAAGGGAAAGGCCGGAAAGTTGGCGCCTGTGCTTATTTGGGAAAGTGGAAAAGCTGTTCACGATCAACAAGAGAGCAGCAGTCTGTCAGAGTGTTCAGCATCCAGCGTTTACTGTCAAGTGTGAGTATAAATAAAAGCCTGGCACGGCTCCGTTCCCTGCATGTGGGTCTGCTCGCATCCCTGTGGCTCCGGCGAGCAGAAATAACCTCCGCCATCGTCTCCTCCAGCTGGCCAAGGAGGAAATTCAGCGTCTCCGTGTCAGGAGCACAACCTGGAGTTCCCATTATTGCCATTTCTGGCACACACTGCCCCCTACAGGTCACGCAGCGGCATTTGTATTGATTTTCCACCCGGATTCAGGTCTTGACAAAACCCGATGTGTCTCCTTTGCTGCCCATTCTGTTGTTGTGTAGTTGTTGTGTAGTTGTTGTGTGGTTGTGTCAACACGCTCCAGGTGATAGACTTCATACGATTAACAATTCATTTTGTTCATGTTCCAACTCTCCAGACCCTGAATCACCAAAACAGCCCCCAACCCCGACGCTCCCTCTCCACCCTGCACAGGTTTTGGTGAAGCTCGGTGCCTTTTTTTCCTTTTTTCCTCTCTCCTCTCCTCTCCTCTCCAAACTCGGCACTGAGCTTTGGAGAAAAGTCAAACTTTCGCCCGATCTGTCCGCATAATATTCCAGACGCACCCAAACTTTTGACAGCAGCGTGTTTCACCTGGAGAGTGGAGTGTTTGCTGCAGCGTCTCTTATAAATGAACCTAGACCTTTAGCATGTTCTAGATGTTTCCTCCACTCCTTTACTGTTTCCCTTTGGGTCTTTTTCCCTCCCATCAGCATTGCACAACACTAAATCTCCTCCTCCGTTTTGTAGAAAATTGCTCCTTTTGTGCACTGATGAACACCACAGTCTTTGGAAACGCTTTGGGTTCTTTCTCCAGCCGCTTGCATCTCTGCGACCCCTCGTCTAATGTCCTCCGACTTGTGTTTTGATCAGATCAAAGTCCGCCTTAATAGATCTTTCTTGAACAGATCAGTAGACACACACACACGCGCGCACACACGCGCGCCTCCAATCTCATCTCATTGATTGGAACGCCTGAATCCAAATAGCTTTTGGAGAAGTCATTTAAGCAGAGATTCACATGCTTTTAAAACAGACTGTCGGCGTTGGAATGGTTTACTCAGCGCTGACGAAAGCAGGTACAGACGTTTCTCTCTCATTAGTGTAAGCAGATTGGGTTTGTCAATTATCATAACGTGGATGAAGAGCAGGATTTACTGTATTTGAGGAGCAAACGCAGAAACTCAGAGTAACACACAGAGCTAAAGGAGTCTGAACCTTTATTTCTTGGATTTTCTCTGCAAACGTTTCATTAGCCACTGATTATAGATCTGAACCGAATTCTTTAATGAGTTCAAGTGTGACTGTCTGCAGGATAGATTTTTGTTTGCGAGTGTTTTTTAGCTTTAAAGCTGTAGATCTTTTAAGTGAGGAGGAGCCGGCGTTTGTCTGACCCGTCTGGGGACGTGGTTGTGGTTTCTGTGGCTCCGGCGCCGTCACATCGACCATCCAAGACCCAGAAAGAACAAAGGATTCTCTCTCTCTCTCCTTTTCAACCTTTTATCTCCTGCACCATATTGTGCCTCTAATCCAATCCCCTGCCTGTTTTTTTTTAAAGTCTGTGGCTTGACTTTTTTCTCTTTCTCTTCCTCTCCCATGACAGATTGAAGGAGATATTACCTTGTGTTCTCCACCTGGGGGAATTCTGAGGAGAAGTCGTCCCCGTTTCTCGACAGACAATTCAATTTCTGCATAACTCCGGAACAGCTCAGAGTGAATAGACCATGTTCATAATTTAACTGTCACAAGACAATAAATTGAGGAAGATGGGATGTAAACATATTTAGAGTTTGGCCGGTGGGCAGCAAATCTTTGTGCGCTCTTACTTGCGTGTTTGCTTCTTGATTTAGACCCAAATTAATCATTTTCTGATGTAAAAGCTCCTGATTAAAGCGTACCTGTGGCAGCACGCTCTCCCTGGACGTCCACCCCACATTCGCATCCAGCAAAAGGGAAAAGACTTGGAAAGCACGGCTGGTTCTTTGCCGGAAAATGAGAGAGAGAGAGATGGGAGAAAATGAAAGCGGGAGACAGCGGGGCTTTTTAATAATTAACTCGGCAAGAGTTTGGGTCCTGGGAGGCCGGCGGAAAATATATTGATGTTTGAAAAATGTTAATTAAAGAAAGAGAGAACACTTTGGATTTGAGATCTCTCAGTCTGGAGCCTGGTTTGCGCCCGTGACGCCTTTGGGGAAGCGGTACGGCGTGAATCGAGCCGAGGCGAGCCCGCTAATGAGTTGCACGGACCTCTGCAGCACGCGGGATGAATGGGGCGCTGCGGAGAGGCGACGGTGAAAGGAAGCGAGAGGCGTCGCTCCATAGAAGAGGTCTCGTGTTCTTTTATATTTCATAACAAATGAGGGGGATTTTTTTCCTCCGTGGCCACAAGAGCACATAGACTCCAAATTGGACTCAAATATAATATGCAGCACATTTCACACTGAAGCAAGAAGAGAAAATGGAGGAGGAAGCATCAGTGTGGAGAACATTAATGCAATTAGCTCAATCGACTGATGCTTTTTCCTGCTTTTTTTTCTCTCCCCTCAACATTTTCCATAAGTGGTTGCGCAAATGACATTGTGATTCTGGCGTTCCATCAAAGGTGCCGATACTGGCTGCCTGCGCTCATTACCGCCCCCTGAGAGGGGAAGAGCAACCAATAAATGACCGTCATTAAGTATTAATTTTCCAGCTCGTATGATTGCTCAACATTGGCCTCGGGCGTGAAAAGGTGCGGTGAACAAATAGGAACAAATGAAGCATCTCTCCGCGTGCTTCCTGTGTAAACATCGCATGTAAGCTCAGCCTGCGCTTCCTGCTGCCGCTGCATCAGAACCGATCCACTGGGTGTTGTTTATGCAACGTTCCCTCTGGGATTCTTCATGTGTGTGTGTGTGTGTGTTTGATCTTTTGAAGTGAGGTGGATTTTGTTGTTACTGTATGTTCTTTAAAAATGAATGTGGTGAATCCCTGATGAAGGCTTTCAAGTCTCTGCAGCTCCTCTACATCAGGTACATTTAGTTTTTCTGCTTTTCTCGCACGGAAACAGCGGCGGCAAATTTACATCCCATGCATTCCAAGAGAATACTTTCTGCTGAACTAATCCTTGTAATCTTTACATCACGCACGCCGCCTCATTAGACTTCCTCCTTCACCAGCGCCTGATAAGAAAGCAGCATCTTATATCTACAGTATTCTATTTCTGTCCCATAAGAGATTGCAATCTGAGGACAGAGCTGAGATATCGCCTTTGTTGTGGCAGATCATCAGAAAGACGAGATCCAATCTCTCTCGCCCTCTCTCTCTCTCTCTCTCTCTCTCTCCCCCTCTCTGGATGGATGGATGGTCTCTCCTCGCTCCCCTTCACACTATGCGATGCACGTAGTTGATAAAGTTGGGAGTAGGTATATCGCTGCAGATCTCTCACAGACACTAGATAACTCTCATAACTCGTCGGCAAAGATTAGAAGTTGATGCGAGGCACAGATTGTTCCATTGATCCGCTCAGATCTGATAAGCTGCTTAATTCAAAGCGTCCTATTAAAACACCTCGCTCACCTTGCCGCCATACGTGTAAATCCACACCGCCGCCGCCGCCGCCCGTGTACACACTCCATTACGTTGAGAGCTACCACACAAACCCCGCCGCCACCGCCGCCGACCGATGCGTTCTGTGTGACAAGCGATCATACACACCACAATTACAGCTCGCTGCAAAACTGAGAGAAGGGGGGAGGCGAGCGGTTAATTTTCCTCGCCGCTCACCTCACAATCAACACTAGAGGTCATTAACATGCACGGCAGCTCCCGGCTCTCCCTCGCCGTCGGCCCCACTTCATCAGTTAAACAGTGACGCCTCTAACCCCGTCTTTGTTTGGCGGGAGCTTCCGTGTCTGATAAGGGCCCCCCTGATATGGCGTACATCATTAATCAGCAGCACCGTGGGAGGACGCGCTGGGCAGGTTGAGAGCAGCGGTGCCTGCGTCGCTCCCAGTGGATCCTTTTTAACGGCGCCGCGCTGCTAATTAACAGAGCCGCCCTCTCCCTTTTGCATATACATCAAAAAATGCACGCAAGGGGACAGAGAATGAGTTTTTAGGATTTACAACAAAGAAAGTACCGGAGTGTATGAGAGTGTGTGTGTGTGTGTGTGTGGGGGGGGGGGGGGGGGGGGAGACGGCGGCAGGAGAGCTTCACCAGGTACAGCATGTATATTTTCCTGCGCTCCAAAGGTGTAACGGCAAATGTTAGCCTCATCGATAACGGCGCGGCGTTGTCCACCATTTTTCGTCTGGGCATTAGGCACTCGGGAGGAGAGTTAGAGCGCCTCGGGAGTTGAGACGGATGAAACATGCAGGGCCAAACTCTGTCACTGCGCCGCCAAAGCTCCTTCACACAAACCCAGATCTAATCACCTCGTAGGGATGAAGGATGGCACCCGCAGACGCAAGTGGACTCCCAAGTGTTGCATCACGCCAAACGTTACTATTTTAGCTCCACAACAACCATTAGTTTCTCCTAAAATGCAGCTTAAGGGCCCTGAGGTACTTCAAGCACGCAAAGTACACACGGCAGTGAGCGAGCACCCGAGGAATTAAAGCAACTACATCCACTGGCGACGCTCCAGGATGTGACGGTCACAACTTTCACTTTTCCCCTACACTTATCTGCCTGTAACTTAAGCTTTATGCTGCCCCCTGTGGCAGACAAGGGTGTTGTACTTCACAGACAAGACCCACAATCTAGAGAATACTTTGTTGGCTACACAACGTAATTAACTTGCGTACATGATCATCACCTCATGAGGTCAGGATACTGCAAACAGGAAGTTACCATTCCACGCAACTGGGCAACAGTGCCACCTAGAGTTTGTTCGGAGCTTGAGAAGCATCTGCGTACGTCTCCGTCAGTCCACCAGCATCAACCTTAGACAACAATGTTTGTGTTTATCAAACAAACCAGGTGAGGAGGTTCAAGAAAAGCTAATCCAAAACACAAACACACGCTCGTTACCTTTGTGTGCAGGTGGATTAGAGATTAAAGAGGAAACACACACACGATATCAGTGTCAACAGCAGAATGTGTTGAGACGATCTCTCTCTCTCTCTCTTTCTAACATCTTTGCCTTCCAGAGTCAAAGCTTCTCTTTCCTCCACACTAATGTTTCCGTTACGGTCCTGAGTGCTCTCGTCACTGTTCATATTTGCAAACGGATACGGCGTTTTACTTCATTAGTCACATCTGTCAGATAGTAGCCCCGGGGCTGTGGGTGGTAATATGTCTGTCATTTGGTTTGATGTCATTCTGCAGGATAATGTGACCTCTGCTGAGATGAGACCGAGTGACAAAGTAGAACTCTAACCAATCTTAACTGTTTCTTTTAATCTCATTTGAACGATATTGGTGGAGCAGATTGAGGCAGCGTCCTCCCGCTGCGCTTTGAGTTTCATTTTATGAAGCGGTTGTAAGAAGAAGGAGACACATCGATCCTTCCTGAACGAGCGGTCGAACCCTCTTTCACTGTCTCTGTCGCTCAGTGTGTGTCGGGGTCTCGCTACGCCGCAGGTCAAAGTGTAATCGCATTGAACGCAGCTTGAGGGAGAAGGTGTGTGTGATCAATTTGCGGTGTGTGTGTGTGTGTGTGCGTCACAGGCTGTTGTGTGTTGAAATAAACGAGCGCCGCCTCTCGTCTCTGACCTCTCGTTGGTTCGTCCTAACGAGAGAAACAAGCTTAAGGGATCCAACCGTGCACCATGAGTGTGAACCCCAGTCCCACAATTCAGCTTGGACTCCAGTCTCTAGTATGAGAACACATAGACACACACAGACACACACAGAGACTTCAAAAATACATCCCTTGGACTCCAGACTAGACCGGTTTCTCGTCTCTATGAGTTCTAAGCATTCTCAATTTCTACATATCCACAGTTCGCATCATTACCTTGTAGTTAAACTCTGCATATGGTGGATTTTGACTTGTTTAGGTTGCAGAAACCAAACTTGTTCCTCCACTTGGGACCAAAACAATGAGTTCCCTCCGTCGCTGCTCTCTGAAAACCTCCAAGCAGCCAAAATAAATGCATTCCTTCTTATTTTCATCTATTCTACAAAGGAGTTCTGACTAATAAGCCACACTGGAGCACACCACACACACACACACACACACACACACACACACACACACACACACACACACACACACACACACACACACATCATGGATCATTTGACTCCAAGTTGCTATTTACCTGGATTATATATATTTAAGGAGATTCTCAGTTTTGACTTTGAAAGCACTTGAGGCGATGTAACACAACGCGCTCGCATTACTCCAACACCCGACTCAACCTTGAATATCATTTCCCTCACAGTTTCGGTCCCACGCGAACACAAACTCCAGGAACAGATAAGCTACTGTATACTCCCAATTAGCTTAATTAGATACTGTGGAAAGTTCACCTTCTCGCTCGTTTCCTCATAAGAGACGCGAGGGGAAACCCTTGAGGGGGGAAAAGAGGCTGGAACTGCCAAGCAAAAGTGGTCAACACCTCAGCATGTGTGTGTACGTGCGTGTGTGTGTGTGTGTGTGTGTGTGTGTGTGTGATTAAAGGAGACAGTGATGAAACGATTCCTTTCTGTTGGTAAGCACGGCTGAAGGGAAGCGGGCAGCGGGGATGCTTGACACCCGGAACCTTCCCGCCGTGGGTGGGGGGAGGGGGGAGGAGGGGGAGGGAGGAGGCCGCCCGCACGTGGGTCGGCATCTGCAGAGCGTGAATAATTACACGTGCGAGCGCTTTGCTGCCCCGTAGCGCCAAAGAAAACTCCCCTTAATGATCCAGGCGGACTAAACCAAATCTCTCGCACGCGGAGAGATGGGCCTTTAGAAGTGTAGCAGTCCGCCGCCCGCCGCCCGCTAATTACACGACTCACACGAATTGATTCTCGTCTCTGGGTTACATCCGCGTTCTGTTTTCACAAATGGAAGGGCTTTCTGGATGTAATGGCGGTTGATTGCCTGCGATGCTCCCAGTATACACACTGAAATTATGAGGCTATTAATCTGGGGCCATAATGTCCCCGGCGTGTAATCCTGCATGAACGAGCTCATATTTATCCGGCTCTATTTCAGACGTCCCGAAGCGAAAAGGCGGGCAGGATGTGGCGCGACGCTGTCTTCTCGTGTTTGGAGATCAGATTTGCTTTCCGCTCACAGGCGAGCGCGGGCGGGCGGGCGGGCGGGCGGGCGGGCGGGCGGGCGGGCTGGCGAGCGGGCGGGCGGGCGGGCGGCGCACTTAAACAATCCAGGCGAGATCTCTGAGCTAATCCATAATGAGCGCTCAGGCGGTTTTACAGTTGATGTTCAATGATGCACATTAATGAGATGCTTTTGGGGAAGATGAGTCCAAATCAGCACTTTTTCCTTGGATCACACGCGGCGACCGAAGGCTCTGTGGCCGAGCGAGGGGGAACAAACGCATCGATCCATACGCATTGTCTCGTTAATTTTGCTGGAGGTGTAGATTCCTCCCGATCGATATCCAGCCACTGCATCTTTATTCTTCTGTGTAACCCATTACTGTCGGCCAAATGCGAGGCCCCGCACCGCAATTAGAGCTCTGGGGCGAGCGAGGGCGAGCGAGGCCGATCGATCGGCGTGGATGTATGATCCGCTCGGAGGGAGGCAATAAGTAGTCAAAGGTGCGTGAAGGCTAATCTGGGCCCGGGCGACGCTCTCAGGCGGGCCCCTCGGTCCACCGCCACCTCGGCTCAGCAGATCCGGCCTGGAATAAGAGCAGAGGGTCTTCTGAGGTTCATCCCCGTGGGGCGTCAGACTATTTGCCGCCGTTACGCGAGTAACGATCCGCTCACCGCCCTGCGCTAACACAAAGGTGATGCAAACTGAGGTAATCAGAGACAACCTACGCACAAGACGGGCGACCGAGGCTTTCATAACGCCGACGATAACAACGGCAGGGGGAGAGATTATGCGGATGATGTCAGTGTTTCCGTGTAATCAGCGTGATGACATCGCCGCGTCTCCTTATCAGCGCTACAGAGCCTGTTAGCATCTCCAGACCTGTTTACATGTAAATGAACACCGCCGAGCTGAGATTAGGCTCAGAATAATGACATCGCTATAAATCTTCCGTCCCGCTGCTGCTGACCGGAGCAGACAAAGGAGAAAACACACACACAAGTTTATTCTGGGTCTGTAATATAATTTCCCATCCAGATGAAGCTGACAGTGATGGATTGTATCATCATTCTGTGAGAAAGCCAACTGACTTGTTGTTTTCGTTGACGGGCTGACGGTTTGACATTTATTGTGTATTGCGTGGGCGGGCTCGCCTGTCAATGGGTTTCGGGGGGTCGTGTGTGTGTGTGTGTGTGTGTATGGGGGGGGCGGGGGAGGAGGGGAGGGAGAGGCATCAAAATCAAATTGAATAAATCGTCAAATGTAGAAGTTTGTCGTTAACTTTGAGGGGAAGTTCTAGAGGACAGAGTGTGTGTGTGTGTGCGTGTGTGTGTGTGCGTGTCCAGTTTAGCATCACAGCACAATGAGGGACAGCGGTGAATTGTGCTGCGTCGTCGTCGGGGGCGTCGGCTCTGTGCTCTTCTCTCTCTCTCTCTCTCTCTCCCTCTGAGTGGCGGACACACTTGCGGCGGCGGAGCTCAGTGACGGCGGTTGGTCACTTCTGTCTGGATGGCAGCGCGGCGTCTGAGCGGCTGCAGCTCTCAGGTATTCACTGCAGCATGAAAAGCAATAAATAGCCGAGCTATCTCACTGTTAAAGTCCACTTACCTCCTGAGGGCCCGGTGCTCTATATGTAAATGAGAGTGCCTCGTAACAAGCATGTGGACACACACTCACTCACACACACACACACACACACACACACACACACACACACACACACATATAGATATTCAACCCCTTTTTTCACTCTCACAGGCTTTCAACATGCACACACACACACACACACACACACACACACACCAGGTGATTCTGACTGTTGTGTTGTGCTTCAGATAAAAACAAACTGCTGGCTGAGGTCCGGACGCAAGGTGACTGCATCCTCTCTCCCAATCCAGACTGCACGCCGCCTGTGCCTCCTCCTCTTCCTCCTCTTCTCTCTCCTCTCACTCAGGCTCACAAACAATTGATTTGGACGACGGGTGCCAGGCCGTTAAAAGAACGGAATATCTGCGGGGCGGTTTGGACGGACGCCTCAGGATTGTCTTTGATGTGACTGGACGGTGTTTGTTCAAAGGCCTGCCAGCGCTCAACCCCAACATGAAGAGAGTGTTTACTTGAGCTGCTGGCCACGCCCACCCACCTGACCGCACGCCCCGCTCGCTGGCTCGCCCACACGCAGCCACACTCCCTCTCTCAGCTGACGTCTCGCCGCCGTGGCGTCTTTGCGACAGCGTGGGTCAGACGCATGTCAGACGCCGACCAGCGAAAGAAAACAAACTGCAAATACTGAGCGGGTATTTAATTAACCATGACAACACAGTTCAGCCTAACGAGCAGCTCTACTCTCTCTCTCTCTCTCTCTCTCTCTCTCGCCGCCCCCTTCCCCCCTCCGCCCCCCCCTCCCTCCCTCGCCACCACCCTGACATACGTCTGCCAACTATTCTCTGCAGCTTCTCACAGTTGCTCGGGGCAACTAAACATCTTCGCCAGTTAGCCGCAAAATTGAAAATAAGGCGGCGGCTTGCCAAGGCTTTGTAAACGTGCGTGGAGATGAGACGTCTGTGCCAGAAGCCTCCTGCTACACCGGGAATGAAGTTTTTAATGAAGAGCGTTTCATGCAAACTATTATTTTTAATAGAGGCCCGAATGACGAAGCACATCTGCCAAACATGTGTGCGGCTCTCTCCTCTCCTCTGCCTCCTCGCTCCACACTGACTGACCTCCAACAAAATGCTTCACTTCCACACAAATAATGACGGCCAGAAATAATAATTATGCACTTTGGGTAAAAACAGAGAACATTGGGTCTTAATAAGCTACAGAGCCCAGAATAATTCAGCTTTCCCAATGATCCATAATTCATATAGCGTGTGTAGCTGCGCTCTAACGGCGTCACCGTGGCAAAAGAAATCGTTTGGAATGCTTTTCACATGAGAGAGAAGGCGTTCTGCTGCCAGGTGCTGGAAAGTTCCCTTGTTTTTCTATGTGATCATCCAGCGTAGCTCCTCTTTGTCTTCTTAAGCTCTTGACCAGGAAATGAGTTTTGGTTCAGACGTCAGGAGGGGGAGAAGCCTGGGAGGAGGAGACAGGAAGTGTCTCTAATGGGCGCTTTGACCATTTACACCTTCTGGAAGCCAGATCGATGAAGCACAGCGAGGGGGTTGGGGGGGACTTTACCACACACCTGATGTCTGATGATAAAGGGGAGCAGACGTGTACAGAGCCGTCTATAGGAGAGTTTCTCACAACCTGGCAACCCAAAACCTGCTTAGAGAAGGACTTATTAGCAGATAGATCATCAATGCTTCTCTGTTATTGTCTCTGTTGTTGACTTCTTGCCTTACCTCACAGCTCGGAGCTCTATTATGCAGTTTCAAGGGCGGCAGTTTGACTTTGGCGTTCCCAAAGAAGGTGGAAAACCCAAACACCAACAAACCAGAAGAATCAACAGCGTGAATTCATTTTCTCTGCCCGCAATTCGAACTTAGACACACACGCGTTCCCATTGTTCCGCCCCAAAACACTGAGCGTAGCTGAAACACTGAGTCACAGCGGCTCTGTCTTATTCCCCATAGCTGTAAGATGAGTTTTCATATTGAAGTTTAGGGACACATTCTATGATTCAGACGATGAAGCCGCAGATATAAACTCAGACAAAACTATCTGTCGCCGTGTTATTGTGAGGCAAAGCTACAAAACTAAGCTTCATGCAGGTGTGATACCCAATATGACAGGCTTCAGTGTGGATGAGCGCCCTCAGAGTGAGACATCCAGGCCCGTCTGTCTGCCTGAGCGCCCGTCTGTCCGCCTGGTCGCGACACGCCGCCCTCTCTGCGTGTAACCGCCGCCGCCGCCGCCGCCGCGTAGCTCCGATCATAAATGAAAGTGACTTTGAGAGCAAACAAACAAACACAGCTTAAGTGAATCAGTTAGGCAGAAAGAGGCATGTGGCAGGCGGGCAGGTGATGGATGGCGGCGCTTAGGAGCCGTGACTTTTGGGTAAGTGACAATGACACACATAAAGGCCACCATTACCTCGTTTTAAGATGCGGTTAAAATCCTTATCGACCCGCCTGCCTCACTTGCCAATATGCCAGCGCGTCACAGCAGCTGGAGCTCCACGGCGGGCGGAGAGTGATTTGCATCGGCGAGAACCTCCACCATCCCTCCCTATAACCCTCACACACTCACACACACACACACACACACACACACACAGTTCTCACAGAGACCCAAAACCCACGAAAGTACTCGGTGGCAATCGGTTGATGGATTCCAAATGGTGCGTTCTGAAATCTGTTGCTAAAGCACTTGAGGGTAAAGTGTCCCAGGGTGTCAAATTAATACCTCACACCAATTTTTTCTGGAGGACGCTTTGTCCCCACGTGTCCTAATGCGGCAGGAGACACTCATCTGAGGCAAATACTCTTATAAAATTACAGCCTGTTCCAAACTCCAGACCCCCGGCACTTACACCGCGTTCAACCATCACGCCTCACATCGCCGCATCAAACACTAAATCAAGCCGGTTTTCATATTCCACGCTGTAAAATTGGCCAATTTAAAGCTGCATTAATGAATAGATTTTGCATTACAACAAGGACTCTGCCTTTCTGCATTGATTTTTTTTTTTTTTTTTTTACAGCGCAGGCATTTACTCACAGAGTCCCGCCCACTCTCATCAACCCCCGTCCCCATCAGGCGGGCAGGCAGCTGTTTCCATTAAAACACCGAGCGCCGCTGCAGAACGCAAACACGTGGCGGCGAGGATAATTATAAGAACGAGCGGAAACTCACACCTGTACAACTCAGCCTGTAATTAAGACGGAGACGGGAAAGTTTGCGCCGTGTGTTTCCCGCCGACTTTGTTCGGTCGACTGCGTTAATCTTCCGTGTCTGACCTTTTCTGCGAAGCCGCTCTGTAATCCAGTGACTCCGCCGCTCTGTAGCTCCACACTGGCAGATGCTGATTAGATGCAGCGAGCGCCTTCACAACAGAGGATGTGTCTGTGAGTGTTTGAGCACTTTGTCGCGGAACTAGCAGATGTGTGAACGTACGCGTTTAGACGTTGTGTTAAGTTCTTCTTAGAGTTGAAGTTTGTGTAATGTATGTATTTATTTATTGCGCAATACTCGGGAACACCATCATGGCTGCAAGTTGCCTCTCAAAACCTACTACTACACTAAAGTAGGCCCTGATGACATCATCCTGTCTTAATTCCTCCTTTGAAATACTGAACCAGCTCTAATGTCACTAAATGTCGCTCTATGATCTCCTCCCCTCATGTTAGAAAGCGTAGTCGCTCTATCAACACTGACCCATAAATTACAACTCCTATTTTTCTGGACTAATCTGAAGCCGTAACTCATGAATAAAAGAAGAATATGATGTGATGAGTGATTGTAATAAAAGGAATCCAGTCAGCTCTATTTAAATGTTGTAGATATTTGAAATGAGTTTCCGTTCCGGTCGACTCACGGGAGATTCCGTAATGAAAAGAGGACGGGAAGAGTTTAATGCAATCATGCACAACAGCCCTGCAGAGAGCATTATCGTTACATTATCTTTAGTAGAAGGCTTCTGGAATGTTTGGAGCTTTGCTGAGGTTGCAGGTTTTTCCTCCCCCGCATGCCAGATGAGCCTCTCCGTGTGTGTGTGTGCGTGTGTGTGTGTGTGTGTGTGTGGGGCCGATTCCGAAAAGGTCCTAAGACCGAAGACCAAAGAGATAAAGGTGACGAGTAAAGATCCATTTATTCATCTTCATCATTGAATACATTAAAACGCAGCCTGGAATGAAACGCATCGCAGCGTTTTGATGCTTTTAGAGCTCAATACTAAACACTTCTCGTATCACCTTTCATCATTGCGTCTTTATTCCTGGAAAAGCGGAGCGGAGCTGCACGGGGCCTTTATCGCCGGCGGACGCTGCGGTGAAGGATACAGAGCGACACAAAGCACAGAGTGTTCTTTCAGGAGCGGCGGCGGCGGCCGCAGCAGCAGCAGCAACATGTCAGATACAAAGCGCTGTGGGGGAAATCTATAAATGCAAATAATGTCTGGGACGGAGTCGTGTTTATCGTGGTTTTCCACCGTACAAGAGGAGCTTTGTGTCGGAGTACGGAGAGCTAATTGGATGATGCACAGTCCGGCGGGTTTGGCATTGATCTGGGCGTAATATCTACACAGCTACGCGCTCGTGTTCGGCTTTCAGGGTATTGTTAACTTGTCGTTCTTCTCTAACTTCATGCAAACTGGGCTGATATTGGCTGCTGCTACGCTCAACTTCAACACAGGAGAAAGTGAGGAGTGCGTCAGAGTGTGTGTCTGCTGAGGTTTTGTCTGATTTAAACACAAATCATGGGCGCCGGCCAGAAGATTGAAGTGATTTACTCATTTGTTCTACATTTGCAAGTTGACGTGGCGTAATCATCTCCAGTCTGTTATGTAAGTGTAGCTTCTGCATTGTGAGCTTCAGCGAGCACAAAAGCATCTAAACACACATAGCTTAGATCAGAGACGCACATACAGTAGAGCTGAATTAAATGAAAGTTTGATGCAGCAGCAACAACAACAACACCACTCCAGGACAGATCAGAGTGCTAGATTGGACCGCCGTGTCTGATAATTGGTGAATTGGTCCGTTTGGAAAAAGTGGCGTCCTCGTGCTTTTTTCTGCTTATGCATCATTTAATACATCCGGCCCCCACGCTGACAATTTTGGCACCTGCACGCCAACCTATAACCCGAGCATGCGCGAGTTATTTTTAACACAATAATCCGCTCGGCCCCTCTGCGCTAATTAGCAACAAACTCATTAGAAACTCGAGCAAAACTGGGGATGGAGGAGTAAATCCCAGCGTACACGAGAAGTGTGACCAGGCTGTGATGATGATTCCACAGCTGCTTCTGCCGTTTGCTGACATTTGCTGATCTACCAGCGATGACATCATGGCTGCGAAAAATCTACAACTGACATTTAGCGGTGAACAAACAACGAGAGAGAGCGGAAACGCTTTTAGCAACTTAAGTCGATAAAAGGAATTAAGCTTGAATTGATCCGACAGTTTTGCAGGTTATGCCCGATCACGCGCCCGAGTGTTTTCGACTGACACATGAATGCAGCGCGTATTTATAGTTTTCAAAGGCTGGATATCATTGTGAGAGGCCGACGCTAAGCTGCTTTAGATTTCCTGAAACGCATCATTTAATAACGTTTCTCTATTGATGTTCTTTTGCTGAAACTTCTCTGTATTGTGAGCAGCTATTGACTGTGGTTAGGGTTCCTCAGAGATCAGGTTCACACACAGTGCTTTTGTTTTCGTCCTGTCAGTATCTTGGCGTGTTTCTCCATGTGATGCTAGAGCGCTCATAGCATGGGTGACCAACTCGATTTCCCCCCTGCAGGGATTAAAACAGTTCATACTTCCTATACTAATAACAAAGCTTATTAACTGGATTGACAACAACAGCAACAATAACAACAGCAACACGAGGGATGGAAAGGCAAACCGGAGCTGTGGCTGGACGCCTGTCAGCCGAGCTACCGGCGCGGATCATTTACCGCTACAATTAACGTTTTCTCCTCCAGCAGGGCGGGTTTGGATGCATGGCTGTGATTGGCCGGCTTCTCCTTTATGAAATGTTTTTGGAAAAGCCGCCGCATTAGCATGGTATTGCTGTAACAGATGTGGTTTGAATGATGTGGTTAGTAAAGTAAAGCGCTTACATAGAAGAACAACAGAGCTAGATTACTTTATAAAACAAGGCCAGGCATACAGAGAAAGTAATCAATCATTTCCACGTCGGACACACCGAGTAAGACGGAAAGGATGCATTTATTAGAGGACCTGACAGGCTAAAGGAAGTCAGAACCCCTTAATCAACTCCTCTGAACGTCTGAACCAGCGCGTGGAGAGAATAACTACAATCTCTGCCGCTAACGCAAAGAACAGGTTAAATAAAGCTAAAAGCAAATCCACTGGAGAACGGGATTAAAGCGGAGCAAAGCCCTCGCCCCTTCCCTCATTAGAGAACATGATGCAGACAAAGAGAGGCGCCGAGCTTTGAGCCGTGGACTGTATGTGATGTAATTGCTTTGAAATGCACACAGAAAAATAATGACTGCTGGAGTCGGGCGGCGGCAGAAGTGGAGAACAGGTGCTGCCGGAACGTAACGGCGGAGAGAACGCATTCAAAATTAATAGCACGTGGCCGTACATGCATCTCGCTGGCACTCGTAATGTAAACATCTTTTATTATGGATCTGGTTCAAACACAACACGCTGAAGGAGGATTCCAGTTATTATCAAAGCCCACGATGTTCATTTCTACTTTATAGGGAAAGAGTTTTCTCCAATTGTGTCCAACTATAGCATAGAGTCCTAAATCCTGGACTTTAACATTCCCACTGATGGTTTGCATGATTACATAGTGCAAAATCAAATCCTGTAACTGTGTCCTGTCTCTCTCTGCGGTCTTTAATTCAGTCTGAGATGATGTGAAGAGTTTTGGCCACTAGGGGGTGACAAACTGTCTCAGGTCTTGTTTTGATCTAAAAGCCATTTTGGCGTCCTAGTCTAGTTGGACCCCCTGCTGGCTAACGGCCGTTCTAATTGCAGGTTTTGAGTTAAAGTGCTGGCCGTCTGTGAGAGGCGCATGGACTCAATTAGGCGTGTAATTGCAGAGGCCGAAAAGCCTCTGAAATCTCTGAAAGACCTCCTGACTGGGGGTGTTGACTCTCAGTGGGATCGGTAGCGTTTAAAGAGCTCTTCGTGGCAGCCGATTCAATACTCGGATCAGTCTCGCCGCTCGAAGTTGCTTCAGAATAACACCGCAGCGTGATCGATTTTAAGGCCAAACAGAAAATCAAATGCAGCTCGAGAGGGTTGGATCTTGTTTCTCCTCAGCCTGCACGGCGGTGGGCGGCTTGGAGAGGAGCACCGAACTCGAGGGGGAAACGGAGAACCGCAGTGAAGTTATCGACAGAATTTGCATCAAGATTCAATTGGCGCGTAGGCGAAACCATAGTCAAATATAGATCCGTTTACAAATCGGGCCTGTGATCCTGAGAGAGCGGTTCTGACAGGTTTGGTTCGGGCTGAATAAAGAGAAAAGGTTTATGGCCCAAACCTCAAACCAAAGCAAACCTTCACCACATTCCTTCACACGCTGAGAAACCCGACAGAAGCGGCTTTATCGCAGATCTGTGAACAAACACGGCAAACCGCCGCAAACCCACACATCGGTCAAACTCACTGATGCTGGGAGCAGATAGCAACTGTGGGAAAATGTGGGATGGCGAAGGAGCTTCTTTCATACTGTCCTGGTTTACCCACACACACACACACACACACACACACACGCACACACACGCAGGACGGAAATACCTGCCAACTCAATCCATCTGACGTCCCTGGATTTGTGATTTATCGGGCCGTTGTGCAAGGTTAAAAAGTTATGCCTGACTGACGACTCGTCCTCCATATTAATTACATAAACAGAAATTGCCCGTGAGGTTCGTGATGATGGGCGACAATATTCCCCCCAAGTTGCACAGATCAATCAATATCGATCAGCCAATACCTTGATGTATGGCAACATCTCACGCCTGAGACCTTGGGCCGCCTGAGTGATGATGGGCGTCCAGAGATGATGCTGTCTCTGAAACAATCCACCGCCACACACACACACACACACACACACACACACACACACACACACACACACACTTGCTGAGGCTTTGTTTGTCTCTTCTTTAGTGTAATTCGCTCCACTGTAGCTCTACATAGATCTTTATCCTCAGACGTTGGCGTGATGCATATGGAATTAAATCCATATGTTTCTGTCAATAACACACAGTAGCTGCCAAGCGAGCTGGGCGACCGTCGTAAGTGGCTCCGCCCCCCCGGCGACGCTGCAGCTAATGAATAGTGCGAGCGACCGAAACAACAGGCTGCCTTGCCGCAGCCTGGCCACAAATGAATAAACATGAGTGGCAGGATCGGAATGTTTACTTGTGAAAAAACAAAACAAAATAAGAACAAATAAAAAAAATCCTGTTTCATTTAAACACATTTGAGATTTTTCGCCCTGACACTTCAATTTAACTGTGTGGCTTTTACTGAAATCAAATCAGGGAGTGGGAGGAAGGTAAAATGGAAGGAAAAGAGGTTGTGGGAGAGTGTAAACACACACACACACACACACACACACACACACACACCACACACACACACATATCTATTTTGATGCCATCTCACATGACCACACACACACACGCACACGCACACACACACACACACACACACACACACACACACACACACACACACACACACACACACACACACACACTCAAGGACAGAGGGGAGTTAGCAGCAGGCGGAGGCAGGTCTCTCTCCCTGGATGCTCGGGGCTATTTCAGGAGACTATTTCAGGTCCTCTGTCTTCTTCTTCTTCCTCTTCTTCTCCTCCGTGTCTCTCCCCTCCATCTGACTGCAGCCGGGGGAGGCCAGCTGAGTATTTTTAACGCTGTTTTTCAAGATGTTCCTCTGTTTGCAGCTAAGCACTTTCTGGTAAAGCAAAGGTGGCAAAAAGAGGCCCGGGTTAGACTTTAACTTTTAGAGCTGAACAACAACATGGATCTGTTGCGAGCACAAACACTTCTGCAGGTGAGCTGTGTGTGTGTTTGCCCACGGCGCTGACTCGCAGGGAGGTAGAGCGGTTGTGGCATGACTGAAGAAAGAGGTGAGAAGTAATACGGATCTACAGTTTAATAATAAATCACTCTCATAAAATATTATATTTTGGAGAAGTAACCGTATTAAAATTCTAGGAGTAATTTTCCTGAATTTCTTTGATTAATTTCTTCCTTTTAGATAAATGTTGGCTCATCATAAAGGATTTATAATATTTGTGGTATATTCCACTGGGTAATATTAGATTTAGTTGATTTATAATACCAGTTTGGTTTTCTATTTCTATTACCTGTTATTATTTCTTTTTTCATTTCCATTTCCCACCTACGGCTCCGGCACCGCGGCCATCTGAGGAGAGGAGGAGGAGGAGGAGGAGGAGGAGGAGGAGAGGGAATCCATCTTTAGATTGCATCTCCTCCAGGTATTTTTCATTTTTTTGCCTTATATGCTTCTGTTATTTGTCCTCTTGTGAGCTCGGGTCAGGAACCAATGCTGCTGTGAACTTTAAAGCCCACAGAGACGTTCTATATGATATTGACTTTACTGCCAGCCACCACAGAGCTTGATGTATTCTCTCTCTCTCTCTCTCTCTCTCTCTCCCTCTCTCTCTCTCCCTCTCAGTCTCTCTCTCAGTCCCTCTCTCCCCCTCTCTCTCTGGAGGAATCAGTGTATTTGACTGCACTCGTTTCACACACCTGAATACGTCCCTTGTATTGAGCTGGCATTGTTGGCCGGTGTGTTCAGGGATCAGTTAAACATGCATAAAAGGCCTTACAATGACATCAATACTGCACATTTGTAGACATAATTACATTAAATGACTTGGATGGATGAATGTAATTGATATTCTTCACATTCATGTTCCATCTCTCGCAGTGGAGCAGCTTGAGGACAGAGGATCTGGTCACATGTCTTGTATCTGACCGTAGATAAGCCCGGTTAAGATGAACTGCGTTTCACAGCAGGGACCTGAACGCATCTCAAAGAGGTCTCGAGTGTCCGGTCGGGGCCGGATTTCTCACGTGTGATTTTTATCTGTGCAGGAATGTGACCGCTGCAGCCGGTGAGAGAGCGAGCGGCCCTGCAGCTCGCCCGCGGGCGCCGGGTACCTCGCCTCACCTTGTCCCAGTTGTTTGGCACAGACAAATGAAGCGCCGGCACAGATTGGAGGTTTTGCTATGCACAAATAACAAAAAAAAAACAAGTTGACTCGGCGGGATTTCAATGTGGCCGGGGACACTTCTGATGTGTGCTGCAACCTGCTACTGCACCTCAGCCAATCACAGCGCAGAGACACACAGACCAGACACACACATCTCAATATGAATACTTACATTTATATTCGTCCGACTATTTAAAGCCTTGGTCCTTTTCTTGCTACTTGAGTTCAAAATTAATATTGGGAGTATTCTGATTTGAAGTATGATGTCATTATTGAATCCATTGTTCCTGTTGTATTTTGGAGAATGCAGTGAAATGGAAGTCTTGTGATAGGATGCATTTCCCATCATGCTCTGCTGCAGTTACTTCTAAGACTGATCACAAAGTGTAAATGCCTCAGAGAGGAATGAGAAATAATTCTACTTGTCCTTGCAACAGCTAAGTACAGTTATTGTGGTAAATGGAAGTGAATTTCTGTGGTAAGAAAGTCATTTTTGAGCGAACGATCGCTCTACTTTGGCTTCAAGGTGCTTTATCCTCCGCCTGCTTTCACGCGCGGTTCCTGTAACTACCATCCTGGGTTTGGACGTACTGCTTCCTGGCGGGTGATATCCGTCTCCAGACATTCCGCGGCGCCACTTGGCAGCTGATGAGGGGCCGCAGCTGCTTAATGGAGCTCTGCCATTTCCTCGCATTTTCCCACAGGCTCGGGCGACAAGCTGACTAGCAAAGGAGGAGGACAGAACGTATTGATCAGTAAGTAAGAGCCGAACAAAGACGCCCAGAGTATCAAACCCAGAGGGGGAGGACAGAAGAATTGGCACTCATCCCCCCGTCACTGTGAGGAACTCCAGCCGGGGTCCTTTGTCTCGGGTCTGACAGGGCCCCTCCCCGCCTCCATTACACTCAGCCCTCCCTGCCTGTTCCCAAACTCATGCTTTCACCTCCATTTTTTCAGCAGGTAGTTCATCTTCATACAAACCGAACACGCCGCTCCAGGGAAAAGACTGGAGTGAGGAAACGTTACACGCCGAGCAGCAGCAGCAGAGTCGGCCTCTTTTCCTGCCTGGCCTTTGAATGTGAGCGCTGCTTCTCTGCGGCTTTGGAAAGGAGGGGAACACGTGCACCTTTTGAGACCAAATCAGCATTTTTTAATGATTATAACCGTGGAGGAAAATCTCATTCCATTTCATTTTCAAAGCCGCAGCTCGACAGCACCTTGCTTTGGGTAATTGTTACCTTCGGAGTGCTGCCAAGGAGGTTTTGATGGCGTGCCAGATTAGCTGTGTGTGGTTTGTCTCGCGCTCGGGCCCACCTTGTACCCGGCCCCTCGCCCAGGCTGGCGTTGGCACCGGCCCCCGCCATCTGTCAGAAACGTGGGCTTTAAGCGGTGCGCCCCTTCACGCACATACATACTTCTCCATACAGCACACACAGAGGAAACGATAACAAACCAGGAGAGAAACGTGGCAAAGAAAGAGAGCAAATGTAATAATCTGAGTGCAAATATAATAACACACTCAGCAGATCACAGTCACTGCCGTTTGAGTCGCAGACAAAGCAGAGATAAGATTTTCAAATGTACGCGAGTGATCTTTACGCCACGGTAGCTGTTGTTTGTCACCAGTAGGGGTCAGGAGCGAGCACATATACGTCTTAAAATGATGTTTACTAGTTCTTACTTCACACTCACTGCTGTCCAGTAACTGAATCAAGTTGTTTATATTTATCGATATCCTGATAAATATCTAATTCCTTCATATCAGACTGTTATTAATAAACCATAAATAAAGACAAGGTGTCTCCACTAGGAGGTTTGTTCTGATCTCTGTGGGAGGTCAGAACATGTGACCTTACTCGCTGCATTTGGCAAACTGCGAGCATGCCTGAGCGCCCACAGACAGTCTGGGGCCCTCAACACTCCAGGGAGCGGAGAAAGTGGCGATAATATCCCCTGACACACACACGGGCACGCACACACACACACCCATACAAACCCCTGCTCCCCATCTCCCGCATTACACCTAAAAGCGGCTTTCAGAAAGGAGCCGCACCTGCTTGTCAGCGGCGTGGGATTCCTCTTTTCTAAAGCAGCTGATCAGTGGTGCAGATGGATGCTCATGGCCAGCCAGCAGGCCTGGGGACATGGGAGACGAGCATGACGGAGAGAGGGAGAGACGGAGGGGACAGTGACAAGTGAGGAACATGTCACTCCGATGTACTCTCAGAGGGACTCCCAAACAATGCCGATTTCACAAAACAAGGTCCTGGTCGATCCGCAGGGGGCCTCGTTTGTCGCCTTCTCCCACCTCAGGTCTCCTATAATTGCGGACAAACTGAACACTGTTGCTACCTTCGATGCTTTCGTTGTGCTACCGCAATGTTTTTCCGTTAAGAAAGCCCTCAGGCCGGGTGGAAGACAGAGAATGTTCCAAGCCTCCATAACTCACTGCCTGCTCACTGCATCTAATTACAAATCAGATACCTGCAGGAGGAAAGGCACCAGGAGTAGACCGATACTTTCACCTTAACATTTTTCTCTAAATTATAGCAACAGAGGAAGAACTCAAATACAAATCTCAGAGGTCCACATTACAAATTATAGACAAAGCATGAATTAATGATTGCACATAAATCCCAGAACGGTGAGAAATGAAAGTGTTCTTCTCACTTTCTGACCCAGATTAACTCGCAGTTCGGTCGGAATCTGGCCAAGAGTTGGTCTGTGGCTGATGTGGGTCACAGTGAATCCATTTTCATTTTCATCGACCGGGCAAACTAAATGTCTGCAGTTCGAGAAGTTGAACCTGAAGAAAGCAAATTACCTTCTGCATGTCATCGTTACTCAAGTCATGTGTGGATCTGAGATGTTTGGATGATCGAGTGAGTCTGATTGTCAAATATTGAAACTTGGTACTTTGTGTTGTCCTGTGTTCTGCTGTGGATGGACGGTATGTGTGTGTGTGTGTGTGTGTGTGTGTGTGTGTGTGTGTGTGTGTGTGTGTGTGTGTGTTGGCTCTTAGCTGTTTGCTCTCATTTGTGGTATATTGATGTTCCCTGTTTGTTCAGGAGGGCAGGAAGGATCTGAGCTCCCCCCCCCCCCTCCACGTTTGTGCCATTAGCGATGTGCGTCAGTGTGTACGTTAGCAATCGAGTAGGTGAAAGCAAGAGACACACACCCACGCACGCACACAAACCGGGTTAGTGCGGTATTTGCTTTCTTCTCTTTTAACGCTGGGCCATAAAAACTTTACTGAGAGCCCTCCTGTCTGCTTTCATCAGCAGATCAGTTTGAGCTCCTATTATGCAAATGAAATCAGGGCTCTATAAACCATATGTAAATAGAAACACAAGCATGTCCAGGGGAAATTGCCGCCGTAAATTTGCTCAACAGCGGCGTAATAATCAGCCCAGTCAGTGAAGCTCTCCCGCTCGCCGCTCGTAGCTGAGACTCCCTTCATCAGCTGCGGCGTTTGACAGGTGATTGGCGAGGGATTTCTTGACGCTTTTCCCGTTTTTAGTGTCCCGAGCCTCCTCCAGACAGCCCGAGGCTTCTCTTAAAACACAATCACAGCAGATAAAAAGGCAGAGAGCTACCGTCCTTCAGAGTCAATAGAGAGAGCGTGATAGAATCCTTTGGCACCGCAGCTCATTCCAAATGCAGCCATGCTAAACTGTGGCGGATGTAACGATGATGTATTGATCAGCTGGATGCAAAAAATGTACCTCAAATCTTACATCAAATATTTATACCAGCGCGCGCGGCGAGTGGTAAAGAGCCGACGCATCAAGCGGGGGCGGAGGGTGAGATGGAGAGCCGGGTTTAAATCCAGATTTAAAGGCTGCGCCGAGCGAATGGAGCCCATCAGATACCGGATGCCCAACAGCATTAATAATAGATATAACCACGAGGAGCCATCAGTGAGATCCAGGCCTGCCGAGCGAACACTTTGACAGCCAGAATATAAAAGTGATTCTTAATTTTAGAGGCGAGCCGCATCTCAGAGACGGAGCGCTCCAGCTTCTACGCGTTTCCGTTTGACAAACTGGAGTCGCGGTAAAGTTTGAGTGCCACCAAATCAGCAGACGGTTTTGTGCGGCGCTGGCTCACGCTCCCTTCCCTTCCTTTTGTACGTGGGCGACACTCCCAAAGTGCAAACCGGTGATTGAGCAGTTTTAAAATGTAAAACTGCACAATCTAGGCGAAAATAGCAGCAACATGTTGGCGGTGTGTTGTTTTGCCGTATAGTTGGAACGACATCCAAAGCGAGGGGCTCTTTGCTGATGATTTGTGTTTTCCTCAGTTGTCATCATCTATACGCTCTCGCCGCTAAGCAGAGAGCAGAGCGTGTTGTGGGCGGGCCAGGTGCCAGACGTGGAAATTGCTTATTGTGGCGTAATTTCCCCGTTACAGCATGAAAGAAACAACGCAGCCCCGGCTTCACGTCTTTCATTTACATTGTAAGCAGATAGTCTGGAGGAAATCACGCGTTGGCCGACTCAATGTGGTCAAACGCAAACATGTATAACAATTTAGACAGACTCTACATTCAGGCCGCAGTGTGTCTACATTTAAAAACTTTATTGCTCACGAGTTGACGTTCTATTTAAGGAATTTAAAGTTTGTTAATGAGCTTAAGGTTGCAGTCGTCACCCAGAATGCATCGGGAGAATAATCATAGTTGGAGGCTGAACTGTGGGAGCTGCATGCTGCCTTTCCCTCTGATTATATATAAGAAGATTATGCATCACTGAAATTCAGAAAGCACCGCAAAATGTTAGGGGTTCAATCTAAAACGTTTTGTTACATAATAACTCATAAGAACTGGACGTCAAAGCCTCGTCATGTGTGTTGTATGTTCCTCTATGGCACACACACACACACGCCTCCTACCCCATCAATCCCCTGAGATACACACTCGCACACACTTTATACACACACTCGTCTCAGTCAGTGTCTAGCCTGAGGGCCGATCTTCAGCGCCGGTACGAGACCCGTCTTGGTTTTTTCCAGAGCACATATCGACACACACACGGTCCCCCGAGGCCACAGTGAGCCATCTCTCCACATCTCACACAGCCTGGAGATGGAACAATAATTACTTGCATATTGGGGTTACATGTCACATGTCAAACAATATGGATCTGGTTCGCTGGGGCGTGATCACATATCGGCGCTCAGAGATGTCAGTGTCAAGTGAGGATTCCACTGCCGCAGCGGCGCAGTGAAGTTTTCTGGTGAGGTATAATTGCTCTTTATCAGGTCGGGATTCTTCTTCTGCAGTTTTGTTTCTGTAATCATACATTTCCCTGATATATTGTATAATGGATCTAAAGGAGCTTATTAGGCCCGCCGTCGCTCTGCAATACCCACACACATCAAAGCCTACGTAGACGGCGAGAAACGCTTTTGTGACGGTGGAGGAGAGCGCGACACACGCACACACACACACGACACACACACACACACAGATATCGCAGCATTAAAAAGCTAGAGACCAAAGCCTGAAGTACTCATATGAGGACGAGCTCTCACAGTTTGGAGGTCGAGCTTTGATGAAAACATGAGAGCTCATACAAATGTGTTATGCACTCACACACACACACACACACAGACACAGACACACACACACACACACACACACACAGACTACAGTGTTTAGACAGGCTTAGTGTGACCTGGGTAGATCATTCTAACAGGCTGCACACGTACACATCTCCGCCTCTTGTAAAGCGTCACCGCAAAATGGACCTCAGGTGAAAATAGCCCTCTCTGAATCGACAGCCTTGGAAATCGCTGGCAACAGTTGGGCCCACGTCGCTTCCCCCCCCCCCGAAAGCTCTTTGCTTTGCGGAACCATCTGTTCAAATCGCGTTTGAAAGCGCCGTCCTCACTCCGGCTGAGATCAGACACAGACGCCGCAAACTTTGCCCCCTGCTGTGATCCGACGATGGTGTGTCGGGCTGCTTGGTGCCTTTATCTCGTACACGTTGGCGTTAACACTGAGATGTCCTTGTGTTGTCGGACCACACCTGATTGATTAAGAACCTTTCTCACAGGTTTGATCATAAAAAAGCCACAAATCCAAATTCACACTGGAACGCCGGGATTAAGAAATAATACTTTGATCTGAATCGTCTGCCTGACTCAAGGTTTTTCCACACAGAGAGCAGAATGTCTTAAACAAACTATTCCTCTTTAATTAATAAGTGCTAATGATGTTCCATTTGCTTTAAATAACGAGACTCGTTTCCCTGGACTGGGAGGGAAACCGGGGATAAAGCCCGTTGAGGTTTGATCCCCTGAGGTTTTTTGGCGAGCGATAAGTTTCAGCGCGGCCATGATGCCTCTGACCTGACGTGGCGTTAACCCCCGACCCCCCTCTGATGGCGCCTTTGTGTGGCGAACACTTGCAGGGAACTGTTTTGCCTTAAACTGCTCTTTTTCCTTCAACGTTCCAAGTCAACAACATTCAGCATTGATGAATTGAACAAACTATTCCAAATGTAATGTGCACCTGCTGAGACGTGCGTGGGGGGAGCTTATGATGAAATGTCATAACTCCACTCAGTAGCATCTTTGGGAGCATTGACACAACTGTCTGGGCTCACAGCTGCGTCTGACAGTGAGTGTGCTGCAGATACACGGCGTCAGAACAGAGCCGCATTTTCTGATGAAACCTAAAACACGCTCCCTCTCGCCGTTGATCACGTCGGCTTGTGACAGCGGCGCTTAGGAGATAATCACAGCACATGAGGATCACCTGGTGAAGCTTTCAGTTGTGGACGGCTCCGCTTCGCAGTAAAAACACGTAAATCTTGCGTTTGCGACATTGAGCGAACGAGCGAAGGAAGGAACGAGCGAAGGAACGAAGGAACCACTGCTGGAGAGACAGAAACAGATCGGCGCCGTCTCCCGAACAATGCAATTAACATAAAAAATATCACCTCTTTCAAATTCAAATCTTGTCTTTTGTTGTATTTAGTTTCTACCTCTATCCTCTGCTGATTCCTCCTCCCGGGTCGCTTTGATGTGACAGCGTTCACAGTTTCAGATGCTCAGTAATTTTCAAAAAAAGGCATAATGAAATTGGATTGATTGGATTCTCTTCATGAGCTCCCGCTGTTTCGCCGCACCTCCATGCTTGCCTTGCAAATTACCGTTTTTACTTAACACAATGCTTAATTGCAGGCGCATGCTTGAGTGATCGCCGTGCCCATCAGAGGCAGAATGAGTCACAACAGCGCAGCATAGATTATTCTGGAATCAGCAGCACGTGGTGCCGGGCTCCACGCTCCCTGGCCCCCCCCGGGTGCAGACCGGAGCGGAGTCCATCTCCTGGGCACCGGGCGCCAGATGGCGGAGTCGGAAACGTACCGGCGCAAAGCGTGGCGGGGAGGAAGAGAGGGAGCGCAGGGAGGAAATGAGCGAAAAGTCAGAGATTGGAAGAGAGGGGGTGGAAAGTGTTCGGGTTGGGTGTGATCATTAGATTTCCAAAGTCAGACGGCTGTGGAGGATTTGCATAGCCTAGGGTTGGCAGTGGCCCACTTTCCCCTCGCTGTCTTTTTGAAAGACTGCCAGTGCATTCCATTATTTGTGTCAAGGCGGGTTCTGTGATGAAGAAAATAACAGCGCTGGCACACAGTCAAAGTTTACCGTCTCCTCCTCCTCCTCCTCCTCCTCTTCCTCCTCCTCCTCCTCCTCCCCCGCCCTGGTGCTCACTCTGACTGGCTGATTCCTGAACGCGGCCCAGATCGGAGGGAGGGAGGGAGGGAGTGCTGCCACAGAGAGACGCAGCGAGTAAAGGAACAAGAGGAAGAGGAAGATGAAGCCAGAGGCAGAGCTTTGTACGCCGGACCCGAGCGGATCTGGCAGCTCAGACAGTTTTGTGAGTGTGTCTATGTGAACTCAACCCTGTCTCCTACAAATAACCTATATATATATATATATATATATATATATATATACACACTACTAAAAGGCCTTGTACTTGTACTTGTCCTAATTTAAAGTTGTGTGCTAAAGCGGCAACACAACCTCCTCAATCAATACGCTGATGATGAAGTGTAGCTTGAGGCCTTCTACTGTATTTCAGTCTGAATGGATTTTCTTATGCATCCTGATCTATATGTGTTCTTCATAAAGGCAAACAGTCAGGAAGTCACATCTATCTCTCTACATCCTGACTGTCAATCTGTTGTGTTAACAGTCAAATCCATTCAGAACGCTGGTTTTCTAACTCTTCATCTTGACAATGACGATAATGACAGCAGTTAGATGAAGGAAGTGAAACCTGCATGATTTCCTTCCACCTGCGTTTCCATAGAGTGAGTGAGCAGAATGGAAACACTCAAGTCTCAGTGTGTCAGGTTTGTACATCGGCGCCGCACCTGACTGGATGTTCCTGTGTGTGTGTGTGTGTGTGTGTGTGTCTGTGTGTACTTGCTTATTCACTCTAAGTGCACTTCCGACATCTCATGTAAATACCTGCATACTGCTGCTGCTCTGCTCCTCACACACGCACACACACACACACACACACACACACACGCACACACACACACAGGCGTCGGTACATTGTTATTCATGGGAAGAGTATTTGTTTTCACCCTCTCTGCATATTTCTTAAAGATTTGAATAACTCTCCCCGGCGTTAGAGAATCTGCTGACCTAACGAGCTCACCTGACTGATTGACGCAGGAGAGCATCACAGCATCCATTCATCATCTCTCGGTGAATAAACATTGGATATTTCTTCCCCCCCCTCTCCCGCTTCATAATGGATCATTTTAATTCTGTTGCGGGGAAAAAAACAAATAATTCAATGCAACAAAGCGAACAAGTGCCTGACAATGGCTGATCACAGGCCCGTATCCTCAATCCTAACGAGGAAGAGGATGAAGGATGCCAGGGATTTAAAAATAACAAGTGGTGATCGCTTCTGGGTGTGTTAAAGAGTTCATTCTGCTATTAAATTAGTGCTGGCAGTACAAATTAAAGTGAGAAGAATGTGATTTCTCCTTGGAAGGAACAAAATTTGGTTGACAAATTTTGCAAGGGCTTATGCGAGCGTGATTATACAGCACTGTGCAGCACATGTATGACAGTGATTAGCATGTTCACAGGGCGCATAGAAAGCTGCCGCATCACACACACACAGACACACACACACACACACGCACACACACACACACACACACTCTGCTGGAACGGGCTGCTCCTTTTGGCGCTGCCTCCGTCTGCAACCTCCAGACTGACTTCAGTGTGGCATTATCCTGTCAGGGGGGAGATTAGAGGATAATGTGCACAAGCTTGGCCCCCTTTTTAAAAACAACATTTTTCGCCAATATCTTTAAGAAAAACAACCCAGAGAGTGAAAATTGCTCTTTCAGAGGTTAGAGGGAAAAATAGCTACGCAATTATAGAAGTCATTGAACAAGTTTGGGTGTGCTGAAGGAGCTTTTTAAGGTTAAGGGTGAACCGAAGTAATGACAGGGTCAACTGAGGCCGTCTCAGGTGAGGCTAAAGGGCACTAAGGCAGCACACACAAGCCTCCCCAGGCCTTCAGTTTGCCCTCTTCCTTACCTTAAAATAAGAAGTTTTGTGTTACAAATTCACGGCACAGCAGAGTTGCAGACATCATCTTGTGCTGAATGTCTCCTTGCTACATGTCAGAAACACTTTCCTGCTGTTGTAAACGCTGCTCAAGTCCCACCAAGTGACAAGATTTCATGAAAATCCGTCTATTACTTTTTTCCTGAGCTATCCTGATCCGACTGTCAGGCTGGCGAGAACATCAACTTCCCCCGGCAGAGGCAAAAACAATTCAAACGGAGGATTCTGTCTCTTCTCCCTCCAAAGTGCTGCAATTTGAAAGGTTTTAGACTGCGCAGCCAAACCCACTTTGTTCTTTAGGGAAAATAGCCGAAAATGTGTCTGAACCGTGTTAGATGCACGTTTCTGTTGTTTGGTTGTCATTAAAATGATTCAGAGAGAGGAAAGAGGGTTCTTTCTATTACCGTGTTTTGTGTTTTTGTCGGAAATCACAACATAACAGCTTTGTGCCGGGAGATTTCAGAGGGAAGCGGAGGCATATTTGGTGTTTTCGGCAATGAGCTTTAAAAAGATCCCAGCTGACAGCTTTACTTCATTTCGGATTCCTCCTCTTAGAAGTTACATATAATCATTGTACAAACCAAAAGCCAAGTTGGAAATCTGGGTGCATCGGTGGACTCTAACCTACATTTTAAAAGTCACATCAAGTCAGCAACAAAACTCAGGCGGAGTGTCGGCATGAGAACGGAGCAAACCAGAGGATGTGGAGGCCGGGCAGAGATCAGACACGCTGTTATTTCCAGCAGGTTGGTTTCCTCCACCGACAAACACTCTAAAGGACAATTCAGACTCAGAACGCTGCTGCTCCAGTCCCAACAAAGACAAAGGAAAATGCAGAAATGGTGCCGGTTCTCAGGTAGAGGCTGCGGCTTCCAACGTGTCAGAGAATATAGAGTTACAAACTGCACTTCTTGCGTATAAATCTTCCAGCGATTTGGAGCCAAACTCCATGGCTTCCTCTGTATGAACTCTGTCAGGCTGCCTGGGAGCCATCCAAAGGTTCCACCAGTCAGAATATTATGCTGTGTAAGAGACTGTGTTGCCTAAATCTCATGGCCTTTAAAACCCAGAGTACATTTTTATGGTGTCTGGTCTTTTCTGTCTCAGTTCTCACTTTGTATAGTTATAGTGTATGAAAAGTGCAACACGAGTAGAATTTCCTTCTGTACCCTCACCACTCTGCATCGCGTCTGAGTCCGTGAGTACAAGACGCATCCTCAGCTCTCTGCTCTATTAATCAGCACGAGCACAAAGTGAGTGATTCAGCCCATTTATTGAGTAATGTTGTATTTCCCCAAGGACGACTTCCAAGAGCCGGGAAACTCATCTCTGCCTCAACCGGCCCGGGTTCTGTCTGTCTGCATCCGTACGTGTGCCGGATTAATCACTAAGGCCGGAACGGATTCAGATGAACCGTGGTGGAAGGGTAAGGGTCTACAGAGTAACCCTTTAAATGCTGGAGAGTTTCCATTGGTGTGTTGTTTAGCGGAAGAATTTCAGAGGACAGATTTGGGCTTTTTCTTTCTGTCTTGGCGGAGGTCTGACCTACTCTTAGTTTGTACTCTGCTTATCCGTTTTGCAGTTTTTAGGGTAATTTTCTGACATGTTAACGCGCACCTTGAGTCCCACCCCCCCTGTGAATGTGAATGGAGGGTGAATCATTTGCGGAGTAACTTTAGAAAGTGCTTACCCCAGGAAACACACAGCAGGCTTGGCCTTTTATATCTTCAGCACTTCAATCCTAAAATCCCTTAGGGAGGCACACACCCATTTAAAGGCCCTTAAATGATGATTGATGAGGCATCTTTACAATGAGCCTGCCCCCTTCCACTACTTTGGAAACAATCTGTTATCCCCCAAACACAGAAAACCGGGGCACTTTGTTGTATTAGGCCCCCTAATTGTCTTGCATCCAGGGAATGGGAGCCATTAGCCGCTGAAGTGACAGCGGAGCGCTTCGAAGGGCAAGTTGTCCAGAGATGGAAAGTCCTCATTCTAACTGGAGGTCAGCAGGCTGCCTGTTTGTTGCGGCCCTGGAGGACCTCGCCGAGCTCTCTCCCCGTTATAGATAGCGGCGTACAATACGGCCTGAAAGGAGGAGAAGGAAATAACAATCAGGCAGCGGGAGGGGGGTGAGGAGGGGAGGGGGGGAGGAGGGGTGTTTGTTGTTTACAGCCTTTCTAGATCGTCGCCTCTGTTACAGAAACCGGGAAATGGGGACGATACAAACAATCGCTTCTTTCTCCCTCTGTGACCTTTTTGTTACATCGTTAATTTATAAGCAAAAATAGCAAATTCTACACACACACACACACACACACACACACACACACACACAGTATACGCTGGAATTATGTTTTGATGTTTACCCAGGCTGGCTTGTTTCTACGGGGACAAAAACCTGCAAAGGATTATGGGGCAGATCTGTGGCTGTGTATGCATACCTCTCACGTAGCTACTTTGCATCCTAACATGGCAGGCACAGATTCATCTCGATGTTTTGCATTCCCATTGTACCGCACAGTCGTCGTCGCCCACACCTTTGTCATGTGACGTGTTGTTGTGGTTTCCCTGACAGACAGTTTGCCTTTACCGTGTTTAACGTGTTCAGGGTCCATTGATGCGATGCACGGCGCTAATGCAACCTTGAAATGGAAATTGCTTTGCATTGATCCGATTGTAAAGAGACACAAGCCGCCCGTGAGAAAGAGAGATGGCGTTGTGTTAAACGAGCCGCTGCTGAGAGCTGCAAGACTGCGCATTTCACGTTTAAATAAATCAGAGAAATCCCATCATTTCAGCGATTGCGACAACTTTCAAAGTAGTTGCAGTAAATGAAGACGGGGAAACTTTCAAGAAGCTTTGAGTCATTTTCCCTGCATTGGCTGAACAGATTGTGAAATGATAGTTACACAAATTATTCCTGACAGTTACACAAACTCATTTACATGCTGAGTTATCGTCTGTTATTTATCCGTCGCAAATGACACAGGTGCAACAAAATGGTTCTGACAGGAAAAGTGCTTCAAAATAAGTGGAATGTACTCCGTGTTAGCTAAAGCAAACACATTTACTCCTGGGCAGAACAACGGGTCGCACAAATGGGGATAACTACACACACTTTCACCTCTCACCTCATGATGGGAAGTCATTATGCAGAGAGAGTTCACAGAGTTCGGACGTTATCAGACGGTTTTATGGGTTTGCTCTCTACTTTGTTTCTCGTTGGTATTCCCAACCTGTAAAGGCACGAATCACTACTTATTCTTCTTGTAAGGTATTACTCTTTGAGACATGTTGTATGTTGTAGAGGGGAACAGAGGGAACATGAGTCTCTGAACCAAACATCAATGGGAGTCGGAGGATGGAATCAACACTGTCGATGCAGAACCACTGGAGACGCCGGATAGGAGCCAATCGATTGTCAGCTTAGTATTTTTGTATATGTATTCGATATCGCTCAGAGGAAGGTATGAGGAACAGAAACAACACAGAGGAGGAGTTGAGGTGCTGCAGAGAGGAGAGAAATCAGTGAATTACCCAGAGAGGCAGAGAGACTGACAGCCAACAGACACTGGTTTCGTCCCTGCAGCAACAGAAAATCTGTATCGACTTCAGCAGCGTGAAAACTTAAACCCTTTAACGGATTCTTTTTCCTCGTTCGTCAATGCAACAAACACAGAACGGCCCAATTTATCAGACGAGGGCCCAGCGAGCCCTTTGCCCTCACATTACAGATTTCCTACTGAGAGCAATCGGGGGAAAACTCGATCCTTTGTTTCTTCTCTCTGTGGGGCCTACAAATCTTTCCCTCTAATTCCTGGATGCTTGTAGCGACTCAGCTATTATTGGAATATTGTATTTCTCTTTACCAGAATTGTTGGGTGCATTGGCTTGAACACAGACCTGCGCAGGAATGTGGCAATGTTAGAAAAGGACAAGGAAAAGGCAAAGCAATGGACTTAGAGTCAAAGGATCCAGGTGTTTTGCAAGCATTTTGGAGTATTCGTCCAGTGGGTTGCTCATGTGGCTCAGTACCTGCTGAATGTAATTTACGTAAAATGATTGAAGGGACTTTTTAGAGTTGTTGTTGTTGTTGTTTTTCTTCTTCCACCCATTGACCCAACAGTGCATCTATCTCTTCTTCTGTTCTTCCTCCCTGCCACACTTCCTGCCTCCTCCCCTTTCACTCCCTTAGCCTCAGCACTAACATCAACGCCAAATTGACACTGTCTCACCCTCTCTGTCACCGTCTCTGTGCCTGATTCCATTTCTTTGGCTTTTTCAGTCTATTACCTTCATTAAAAGAGAGAGTAAGCGGGACAGAATGGAGGGAACGGAGGAAGAGGAGACTCATCCCCTTCTGAAGCATTGACTTGACGGCCATTATCGGCATATGACGGCCAATTATAACCCTTTCCACCATGCGATTATGAAGTAGACGGGGTTTCAAAGTGCTGGAGCGTTGCCTCTTTAATGACAGTTTACAGTAAGTGTGTGTTTTCATCAAAAAGCAAAGCCAAACGTGTCAATTTAGCACAGCGGCTTTCAGTCAGCGGCTGTTGGTCACCGAGCGCCGTGCTGTGAAATGTTATAAATTGATGTTGTCAGTGTAGAGCTTTAGCGATGACAGTCGCTGGGGAAAAAGGGGAATTATATGAGCAATGTTGTTTGACGTCTCATTAAAAAACTCCATGACAACGCTGTATAATTTAAAAGTCACTGTATACAGAAACTCAGCTCTGATCAAGAGCGAGTTTGGGGGCTTTGGATGTGACGTTTAATTTATTTTTAAGGCTGCACACACACACACACACACACACAGAGGTTCCAACGCCGTCTGACTTGCAGAACCTGAGGCCCTCTGATCGCCTCTGCAGAGACGACGTAACCTCATTTATTAGATCTGCATCAGGTGTTGAGGCTCTGGAACATAAATCTGGAGGGAGAATGAAGCGTTTGTTCTTTCTCTCGGGTTTTACTGCAAGGCCAAACTCACAAAAGTGTGTGTAACCACAGGCCAAACATCCACACGACCTCCACCACACAACGTCCTGCCTGTGACCCACTTTTACCTTTTCGGACATCATTTTCCCCCTCGTTTCTCAGCATCTAGACACAGAGGGCTGATGGCTGACAGGCTGAGCTGTACATTCACACCCTGACACTAAACACTGCGCACGTGTGTGTGTGTGTGTGTGTGTGTGTGTGTGTGTGTGTGTGTGTGTGTGTGTGTGTGTGTGTGTGTGTGTGTGAAGAGCATGGGATGGGAATTGGGACAGGCAGAGAGACGGAGCGATGCAGAGAGAGAGAGAGAGGGAGATGTAATGGAATGTGTGTGTGCGGCTGGTTGGAGTTCACGTTAATGAGTGGAGACATTGAGAAAGTCAGATTGCACGCTATGATGAGATCTCCTAAGTATTACTATTTCCCCTCGCATCACAAATCAAACATTACATCAAAGCACGAGGACGATTCCCCTGGTAATTAATATTCTATGTCAGGATTGTGGAAGTGGCATCATATAATATCACAAATGCCTTCTTTCTGATGAATTGCCCTCCAGATGCGAGCCTCATATAGCTCAGCACTCACACAGCCCAGCACTCAGCTCAAGGACGGCCACCTGGTGTCTGCAGTGTGCGCTGGAGAGAGGAGTCGCCTGCTCATCACTGTTTGATCCTGCAAGCGCCAGCAAACCCGCGCTTTATCAGGGCGGCTAATTATAGACAGCGAATGATGTGGAAACGGCATCCTGCCTCCAGAGGAGCGCAGCGTGCCCACACGTCGGCTCACACACACACACAAACACACACAGGCTGAGGGACGTCCGCAGAGACCGGCGGGTGCCCGTGCAAAAACACAATCCTATATCGCCGTGCACGCTCTCAACATCAGAATTTCCCGCTGAGGTTCACCGCCGCCCATCTGTCATCGGGACGCCACAGCAGAATGACACGGCTCGCCGCATTGTTGTGGTCGGTCAGCGGCCAAAACATTTCCCCAGCCTCAGTCTGGGGCCCTGGGAGCGCTGAGGTCTTAGTTTGTGTCCTCCTGTGACCTCCAGCTCCTCTATTATAGGGAGATTTGACCAGACTGGTGTTGGTTTGAGTCTCGTCTGAGGAGGAGGAACATCTCAACCCAGCTTCAGATGGGGAGTTCAGAGGTCAGGACAATAACTAAAACTTTGCTTCATTCATTGTTTTAAAATAAAATAAAACTCAAATTAAACAAAATCTCTGAACAAACGACCTCGACTAAATTCAATCTTTATGCGTAAAATTAATGAATAATCCAAAATATGTGAGCTTGTCGCTGAACATCAACTCATATTCTGTGTGGAGAGTGTGTGTGTGTGTGTGTGTGTGTGTGTGTGTGTGTGTGTGTGTGTGTGCCTCTCAGCCTCAGCGTAGCTTCGTGATCATAAACTCTGTGTGAAATGAAAGTGATCCTGGTCCTGAGCTGGAGCTGTGCTGTGCGTCGGTTCAAACACTCCTTGCTCTCTCTTTCTCTCTCTCCCTCTCCCTCTTTCTCTCTCTCCCTCTCTCTCCATCTCTCTCTCTCTCTCTCCATCTCTCTCTCTCCATCTCCAGCCATTTGTAGCCTTGGATACCGACTTTAAAAGCACGAGTCATCAAAATGCTGCTTTGAGTTTTCTCACTCTTATTCCCATGTTTCCTTCCTCGGCGTAGAGATTCCAGCGTGTAGCAGAAACCTCTGACTTCAAGCACGAGCTCGTCACATGAATTATGAGCAGTAGGTCTGGCGGCCGTGATGGAGGAGCGTGAGGGGGAACTTGGCTGCTCTGTTTGGGCTGAGGCCCCTCTGTCGGCCCGCTCTGCCTGCGGAAGATGGAAACGTTGATGTGCGCAATTCATCTTTCATGTCAGTGACGTGCAGAGTGGGTGTGCGCCCCTGTGTGTGTGTGTGTGTGTGCTCACTGTGTGTGTGTGTGTGTTCTTTATTGATAGATGTTCTGACAGCGCGGTACGGCACCTTCTGATTTGTGAAGAGTCGAACAGCTGCAGATGTAAAACCTCTCTCTCTCTCTCTCTCTCTCTCTCTCTCTCTCTCTCTCTCTCTCTCTCTAAACACTGTAAATACAAACGAATGTGTTAATAAAGACGAGCAACACCAGGAGTTCAACCTGAAGCCTGTATCTCCTCAGCCTTCATGTAAACACGGCTGAAGCTCTTCACCAATCCGTCTGCCACATCCCAAACTGCTCCTTTAAGCCGACTGCAGCGTGCTGATTAGTATTGAGGACCCGGCCGAGCCGCTCCCGCCTCGGGGCAGGTGACTCCTCGGTTCAGGCGGGAGATCATGCGAGGGTCGATTAGAGTCGCAATTAAAAAATAAGATGGGAAGTGAAGATGAGGAGGGCAGAGATGGAAATGTAAAGTGGAATCACGAGGCGATTAAAAGTCTTAATGCCTTCTTCTCTCTATCTGAGATCTCAGTGTACACAGATCCATGAATATTGATTTTGAAGCTTAATTCCTTGCCGTTTGCTGCGTAATTGCAGGAGACCTCACAAGAAGACTTTCATCAGCTGATCTTCACTTTACAGACGACTCATCTGCATAAAAATGACTCCACTTCAAACAAACTCATAGCCACAGAGGTTTTCCTGACTTCTGGCCCGTGTGTGTTTGTTGGGCAGAGGCACTATGAAGGGTTAAAGGTTCTCAATCTGTGGGATCTGAACCCCTGGTTATAAAAAAAAAAAAAAAAAAAATCTATAGACATATTGTTCTTGCAGTGAATCATTTCATTAAATGAGATTCTCCTTCTGCGGGCGGATGGAACTTGTTGTGTGTGTTTGGTCGGCACCCTCTGTGCTCGGTGTGGGCGTCATCACAGCTCACATTCTGTGCTCATTTCTCCAAACTTCAGGCCTGAGGTTTGCTCGAGTTCGGTGCTTATTTAATCAATCTGGCACGGCGCTCCTGTCTGACACCGTTTGCTGTTGTGGATATTCACTTTGATCTTGAAACGCCTCCAAATTCTGACTGGTTTGAAGATAAAAGTTATTGTGGAAAAGTGAGCTGCGATCCAACTTCAATCTCCAGCGTTTTCTATTGGTACTTTGCAGCATTTTAAACAGGATCGTCAGCAAAAACAAACAAGCAGATCATCTTGCCTGGCCTGTCGCGGCTTTGTATCGGCTTCTAATCCCTTTGATGGCGTTTGGTTTCCCTTTCTCCCTTTATTCTGTTACATTTCTGGCCAAAAATATCCAACACCCGAGAGCAAAACGAGCAGCGAACGTCTTTCTTCTCGCGCCACATCTGCTGCCCGACTGTCCCGTCTCTCTCTCCCCCTCTCTCTCTCCCCCTCTCTCTCTCTGTGAAGATGCACAGCCTCGGCCTCCTCCTCCTCCTCCTCCTCCTCCTCCTCCTCCTCTTACCTCAGTGGCTCCTGTCATGTTTGCATTTCACTCAAAAGGCCTTTTTCCCTTTTCCCTGCCGATCGCGTCTGTTTGGCATCCGGCACGCCGAATCGTTTCAGTTCGCGATCATAAGTCTGGAAACGGGCGGCGGATCACAGCGCTTAAGAGTGGCGAGTTAAGCCGAGAGCATAGACTCTGGAAGTTGGGTCGTCTGCTGCTTGCCAATGCAGAACTTTTCCCATTTAAAGACGGTTTAGAGAAAAGCCTTTAGAATTATTACTCTCATAGAACCAGAGTGGCAGCAAGAGGAGGTTAACTGAGTGACAACATAATGCAGTAATTCAGCCATTTATTAGGACGAGCGAGGAGTTAAAAAACGACGACGAAGACGAAGACGAGGAGGAGGAGGAGGAGGAGGGTTGAAGAAAAGTCCACAGCCTTGACTCACTCTGTATCTGATTCATTTGGTTTTCATTAGCAGAGGGGATCGAGGCTAAATGCACAAATAAACTTTGAGAGGATGACTACTCGTCTCTCTGTGTGTGTGTGTGTGTGTGTGTGTGTGTGTGTGTGTGTCTGCCATCGATTTGCCTTCTGTTTTGTTTTTGTTCAGTGTGTTTTTGCAGCGTTGTTAACAACACGCCTACTGTCTGCGGAGGCGATGAGCCAGAGCGCCGACAGAGCAGAGAGACTGGTATCACCCCGAGTGTAGAGGAGGGGGACACGGCTGGGAGGGGAACGCCGCCGCCGTAATGTGGATGGGATCATTAAAAAGCTGGGAAAGTGATCTGCTGAGGGCCAAACACACACAAACACACACACACACACACAGAGTACGTGCACAAGCCAATTAACATTTCTTCACTCCATCTTTCTCTCCCACACACACACACACACACACACACCCGCCCACAGTTTGCAGAGAGCACACACGGGGACACCTGAGCAAACTTTGCACAAGCTTTGGGAATGGAACGCTCCCCGGCTCTCTAATCTCCGCCTCCACTTAACAGCCATCAGGGTGAATCCGAACACAGTCGACCTGAAACGTAAACGCCGACTCGTTCCAATCTGGACTCTGAGCGGCAGACCTGGTACCACTTAAGCAGAACTTTGACTTTAGGTTTGGATCCTCATCGCTCGTTCATTTGGCTCCTGGCAGGAGAGGAAACATCTCCGCTCCCATCAGATCTGGAGGACATTTCGAAGATCTCTGGACGGATTTAACGGTGATTTGAAACGACTCCTGATTTAAATTGAGAATGCGATGTAAACCCAGAGGTCAGGGGTCGAGCTGGGAGTTCTTCTTCCTCTGTTGCGAAAGTTTCAGTCTGAGGTGGAAACCATGCCAACCGAAGCTCTGACTGAACTTCACCCTGACTGACTTCTACCGCAAAGTTGTCTGACAATAACATTTATACGAAGAGATCATATTCCAAATTATACCGTGCAATAAATTCAGAAATGATTATTTTTTATTTCTTTGCATTTTGAAATAAAAACATTAAAATTTGATGACTTGGAAAACAGGTTGGCGTTCTAGTGGAGGTTAATGGAGCAGGGATAGGCACATAAACGCTCCGCCTAGTAAGATGATGGAACACACACACACACACACACTCATATTTGGAGTCTTAACTTTCGAGGTGAAAGGTCAGGCGTGTCCCACATGCATAGAGTCCCACTGTATGATGATGTCGTTGCTGAATCTGAAACTTTCAAACTTATTTCCTTTCACACCAGAGATGAAATTTGATCCATTTCTTTTTTCCATTTTTCAGAAGAACATATTCTCTGGCAGCTCCAGATTAATCACGATCTGTCCAATAATACAGAGCCGGGCCGCAGGAAGCGCACGAGCGATTACAAACAGCCTGCCAGCGCTTTCTTCCGTCAGTCGCTAATGAGAAAAGAGAATTAAGCCGGCGAAAAAAACTCCACAACAACGTTTCTTTTTCTTCTTCTTCTCCTCCTGACTAATTCAAACGAAACCAGGTTAGAGGAAGTGGAAACTTGTGCGACGTGGGAGTGAGCAAATTTAATATGGGCGGAAATTGAGAATGATGGAGTGAGAGTGTTGGAGAGGATCCGGGGGATTTTCCCAGGATAAAGAAACAATCTGGGATCCAAACTCATAATGCCGCTTAAAAAATGAAGCTCCTTCTCCTTGTGAGCGCCTCCAGCAGACACGGCGACCAAACCGCACACACCAGACTAACACACATGTACGTCTGATGACATCATTGCTGGTCTGGTTTGTTGCCTGTAGCAGAGTTTCTGAGCCAACAGTGGGCAACTAACAGGGATAATTGATCGTATCATTTACAGATACACACAGATTTCCTCCTGTGACGGATATAAATCAGGATTTAGAACAAAGTCATCCACTGTCTGCACACACACACACATTGATTTGGACGCTCCAGACGTACGTGTCCGCCGCCCTGAGCCAAGGCCGGCACACACAGATGCCCTCATAGCTCATATGGCACGTCTGCAAACACAAAAACAACCCCAAAACCGCTTCCATTCTTGCTTTTGTGTCATAATAAGCACTATTTAAACACACATATGTAATAGTTTCGCGTTTTGAGAATCCATTAGGAAGCACAGACAGAAGCCAAAAACTGAATTGAAGTTGTTAGTCGTCCCATTGAAGAGAAATATAATTATCCCGTTCTCCATCTGGTCCCGTGGCCCCTGGTGCCAGGCGAGAGGACCTCCTGCTGTCGCCTGTCTGCGTTTGAGCCAACGGGATTTAAGCTCCTCAAACGAGGTCACCGAGGGGCGAGGCTGGCAGAGCGTTCAGGCGAGCTTTGATATCAAACCTCACAACCTTTCAACTACTTTGCAATTCCAAAGTTAACCCATCTTTTTTTTTTTTTTTTCAAATTTTCCAAATGACTTTTTAAGCTGGTGAAGTTCATTGTGTGAATGGTTGATGAACATGTTTGCAGATGATCCTCAGTGGGATCCGTCCATGTTTGGCCTGGTCTCTCTCTTCACACACGAACATACACACACACACACACACACACACACATACACACACTTTACTGCTCATTACGGATCAATATTAAACTAATCAAAACCCTCATATCATTGCAAACTGACACCAACAACACAGCGACCTGCTCTCCTGTGGCACCACAGCGCCTCTAGTGGTCAAAATCTCCACAACGCACAGATACGATTCCGTACGGACATACGCTTGTGTGTGTGTGTGTGTGTGTGTGTGTGTGTGTGTGTGTGTGTGTGTGTGTGTGTGTGTGTGTCGCCTCTCGACTTCAGACGTGTAATAATTTAACGAAACAATTTGCAACCAACGAGCTGAACCTCTAATCTCCCCCCAGTTTAACTGATGGCTCACTGGTGTCATGTTTCATTCATGTGTTGTTGTGGAAGCTTCAAGCTGTTTTAATACTTGATGCAGCTGAATGTGCACAGACTTACAGATAGATGGGCTACACGCACACACACACACGCACGCACGCACGCACACACACACACACAAACACACACACACACTACAAGAGTTGGTGTGCTAGTCATTCAGTCTGCGTTCAAACAATCAGTCTCCCTGTCCAAACACATTAATCCACTTACTTCATCCTTGGACAGTTGAAGCTGTTTGCCTTTGTTCCACTGGATACACACACACACACACACACACACACACAAACACTAACACACAAGAGTATCAGCAGCATCAACAAGTCTCTTCAAACAATCTGTCCTTCTTTGCATACTGCATCCCAGTGACAAGACATCATCCTGAGCCACCAGCCAAGGTTCCCAATGTGTGGGGAAACCAGGCAGCCAGGGAATCGAACTACCGCCCATCTGAGCTCCGGTCATGTCTGCCTCCCACAGCTCCGTCCAGCTTTGTGGTTTTTCAGGGGTTTCATGTTCTCTGGGATCACTGCAAAGCTTTGGTATTACAGCGGATGAGTGCAGCAGACACAGACACACACACACACACACACACACACACACACACACACACACACACACACGGGCCAAGCTCAGCTCCCTGTTGTCGTGACGACGTATCCATCATGTAAATTACAGTGGCAGCGCGGCGGCTAATGGGGCCAAGAAGGAGCAAAAGTTAAAGTAAGATAAAACAGGACGCTCTCGTTAGTCTTTTGCGTCGCTTCCAACACGGCGGATGATGTCATGCCAGTGAATGTGTGTGTGTGTGTGTGTGTGTATGTGTGTGTGTGTGTGTGTGTGGGGGGAGACATCTGATGTGTGACTGTGCAGCCAAACATGAGTCAGTGGAAATGGCTGCTGGACGACAAGAGGCAGCGGCTGTAAGGAAAAAATAAAAAATAGAAACAGACGTCTTTACTTTTATATGAGGGGATTTTCCGTGTGGGTGATCAATATATTTTATGCAGGTATTGATCGGCAATGGGCCTTATGTGTAGTGGAGCTTCAGCCGAGGACGTGTTTGGGAGATGAATGGCCTGGGTTATGTTCACGTCTCATATACAGTCCATCACCTAAAGCCATGTCCTTCAGAGCGACGTGCAGTCGTTAAAGCACACCAAACTAAATATTGATCCCAGGCTGATCGATTACCAATACAATACCTATATACACACAGCTTAGATGAAGTCAAGGAGATTTTCAAGGATTTCAAGAAGGAGGCGGCAAAGAAGGAAAGAGGAATGGAAAAGCTGCCTGGTTTAGATAAGACAGGAATTCATGTTCTGCTGCCAAAACCTGGTCAAACTTTATCAAAACAGATGGTAACAAGTGTGTGCTCGCCCTGAGGGACTCCATTACTGTCTGACTGAGATGATTTGGTGATCAAACGCGACGCCTGTATTCTCTTTATCACACTTAGAAGAATCATTATGAGTTTACACAGTTACTGTGGGAACGTTACTATGGGAACGTTAGAGTGGAAATGTTACTGTGGGAACGTTACTATGGGAACATTACAGTGGGAAGGTTACTGTGGAAACGTTACAGTGAAAACGTTACAGTGGAAATGTTACAGTGGGAACGTTACTATGGGAACATTACGAGGGAACGTTACAGTGGGAACGTTACTATGGGAACATTACTGTGGGGACGTTACTGTGGGAATGTTACAGTGGGAACATTACAGTGGGAACGTTACAATGAGAACGTTACAGTGGGAACGTTTCAGTGGCGACTGCTTCACATTATGCACATCTGCTGCAGGTGAGGCGGAGCTCGGAGTGGCGTCCATAAATGTTTCAACACGGCTCATGAATCACGGCTCACACGTGATCATGAAACCAAACTCATCTGCAGGCTGAAGGAACTCCTCTGCCTTGGTTTCTGTGAGTGAAGACGTTTAAAGCGTCTTTGTTTGCTCTCGTCGTCTCTTTGTTCTCCGATGTTCTCTGAGATGTTTGCGGCGCAGAGCCACGGGGCCTCGGCGAGGAAGACTGTGATGTCGCCCCTCATATGTGTTTCTATAAAGCGCCCCCCGTGTGTGTGTGTGTGTGTGTGTGTGTGTGTGTGTGTGTGTGTGTGTGTGTGTGTGTGTGTGTATGCTGTCTATAAAGTTGTTTAATGGCGCTTCATTTCCATACCGCAAGGCTTTAGGGGAGTTGGGATTTCCGGCGACGACGACATGAAACACCTCGCAAGAAGCGACACACACCCACACACACACACAAATCAAGCAGCTGCATGTAGAACAAAGTGGAAGCGAGGGGACGGGGTGATTGTTTTCATGGCAGACGCGTGATCCTCTGCGGTCGTGTCGTGGGCGGTGACGCTTTGGGGGAGGGTACATTATCAAACCGGTGTGTGTGTGTGTATGTGTGTGTGTGTGTGTGTGTGTGTGTGTGTCGGGCAAAGGACGGGAAGAGCAGTGAGTCGTGGAAATGACACAATGCTGCTGCGTGGGCGTGTGTGTGTTTGTCCCCTTAGCACATCTTTGGTCAGACGCCATCTGCCCCAACACACACACACACACTCACACTCTCTTACTCAGCCGTCTGAGAGCGAGGGATGGAATCGTTGAGGGAAATCAGAGTTAATTGAGGAAGCCAAGGAGGAGGAGTAAGTGATGTTCCACGCCGTGTGACCTTGTGGGTGTAAACGACGCCTCTCTCTTCGACGCACACGCATATACATCAGGAGTCGTGTTGGCATTAAAGTGCCGCCGTCTCACACTCCACACACACACACACATCCTCTCAGGTGCTATTAAAAACTAATTGAGAGGCCTGAGTTGATGGCATATTCCAAATGACTTCCCCAACGTGTGTGTAAGTTGTGGCGTACTTTAATTAGCCGTCAGTGAAGCGTACGAGTGTGTGTGATTTACAGCGAGAGGCACGGCGAGGACATTTTGATGTGTTGTTGTAAAAAATGCAAACCCTCCCTCGAGCTGTGAAATGAATATGGGGGACAACACGTGTGTGTGTGTGTGTGTGTGTGTGTGTGGGGACACCTTCGTCCTTTGAACCCAGAATGTTCTAAATATATTACCAATTCCGTCGTTTCCCCCTCCACACTCCCTTAATTGATTCCGTGTTGGGGCCCTGTGGCGTCCGTCCGCCTTGTGTTAAAAATATCAATTAACCCTTCAGGTCGTCGCTGCTTTTTGTTTTTGTTGGGATTCGCCTTTGATTCGTCGCTCGCAAAGCCGGCGGTGCAGGACACGATCAGAGAGGAAAGTCATTTCAACAACAAACAAAGCTACAGAAACCACTTTGATTTTCCCGCAGAGAGGAAACACGACGGGGACAAACATGTGAACAGGTGAGAGAAGAAGAAGAAGAAGGCAGTTTGTTTTGAAGTCTCTCCATTTGCTTTCTTCTTTGTTCGCAATTCAAGAAGTTCACCCAGATTTTTTTCAGCTAATTAATTAATTTGACCTTATTTCTTTGAACATTGATGGATTTTTGTGACTGCAGCCCAAGTTTGGATCTTATGAGCTGAGAGTTCACCCGACCCCCATCTTCCCCTGCTCCCCTGTGATAGTTGGAGGCTAAGCAGAACCCGAACGGACCAACAAGGAGGCAGAGGTTCCAGCCTTTACCATTTACACACACATACAGACACACCAACAGGCTTTGGGCTCTAAACCCATAAGCTGATCACAACTGACGACCAGCAAACGGAGGCAAGGACCCTGCTGCTGCTAGAAGAGAGAGCTCCTGATTGCAGATGAGGTGCAGGTGGAGATCAGCAGTCAGGTGAACCCCATCAGCAATCAAGGAGAGGGCGAGAGCGAACACACACACACACACACACACACTCTCTCACTTTTTCGTATCCTTTTCATATCAAACACTGTGTTCCCTGTCACAGTCCAAATATAGATTCAGATCTTTGATGTATAAACACGTTGATCTGTCTGCAGCACAAACGTTCCATCTGCTGCCGGGCGGTGGAAGCCTGTCAGCACCGCCGCCGCCGCCGCCGCCACCGGCGCCGCTTCTCCTCTCGTGTTACATTTAAATTAAATATGCAGCAAGCCGGTGCTGAAATTACCTCCTAATGAAGTCAGTGAAAAGAGGTTTTGACCATTAAATTGAATTATTGTGCCACATTTCCTGCCTGTTTTCATGCTATCTAAAGACTATTAAATGTGGAAATAAGGTTATTTCACATGATTTGCTCTATTTTGCCGTTATTAAAGATGTATTGAACACAGAGACCAATGAGAAATCTATTTCATTAGCGACTTAATTGTACTTTAGATGAATGGTTATTAGTTAGTGTGAGTCTGCACTGCATCACTGCCACTGCATGAAGCTCAACAATGCAAATTAGTGACTGATGCAAATATAATGGACTCATATTTACAGTGAATGAGGTTCTATCAGTCCGATGGCAACTTTGTACCATTGAACGCCTCACAAATCACCTGTTTTCAAACCCTCCGTCTGGCACGTGCTAACAAATTCATTTTACTTCCCTTGAAAAGCAAACGGGGGGGTGCTCAGAACGGAGCGGCGTGCCAATAAAATCCTTCAGGAACAATCCGCAGGAAGAGCGAGGACAATCGGGCTTTTATGTCGAGCTTGTCATGTTAGGAAAAAAATGGGATTTGTCATCGGCCGTGTGTGCGGCGGTTACAAAGATGGAGACTTTTCATCTAGATTTCATCTTAAAAACAAGATGAAAGGGCCGACTTCTCATCTGAGGCTGTACTGAAGCATCAAAGAGGTATTTGATAGCAGCTCTCTCTCTCTTCTCCCTCCATCTCTCTCTCTCTCTCTCTCTCTCTTCTCCCTCCCTCTCTCATACAGGTTATAGAATAAATGAAAGCCAAAGTGTTACAGATGAGCACCTGGCTGACATTTCAACCTCGAGGAAACCTGACACTGTGGGTTTTACAGATTCACCCACATTTACATACTGTACATGCCGGCTAGGTTTGAAGGTTAATGGCTGTAGGACAATGTGAACGATGATCATGCACACACACACACACGTCTGATTCTAAGCCCGACTTTGCCCTGATGAGTGATTTGGATCTCCACCTGCCGACACAATGGAAGAATGTGACGCGTGTGAAAACATCCTGATGTCTAATCAGGGATCATCTGCTGCGAGCCGGAGAGAGGAGCGGCGGCGTTAACGTCTCATTTCTAGGAAGAGGAAGATGGAAATTGGTCAACAGTGAATCACTTTGTTGAGTCAAGCCACAGTTTCTTCAATATACTTCATCAAAATGTGGTTTCAAGGTTTGGATAGCTTCAAAAGCGTGAATCACCTGATAGCTTCAGTCCTAATAATAACAACTATTGTTCAACCACGACTGCCTGCTGTCCAAACCCAGCCTCTCTGCTCCCGTTTCTCTTCCTCTCCACACTATCAGCCAGGCCACACGACCTTCACTCCATCATCATCTTCAGTTTTGACGTGATGGCTTCATTTCACGTCGTTGCTACAAGCCGACGCCACGGCATTCAGAAACTCACCCCAATCCCTGACACAATTAGCCCTCAGGACCTCCGCACGTCGCCGGCACTTTCCGCCGAATTGTGCGAACCCTTCAAGCCAGACAGCATCAATAAGCGCCTGACAGGCCTTGGAGGGGCCTCGCTCCCAGACAGTAGTGGCGAGATAAAAGACAAATGAAGAATAATTGACTCACAGCTCTCCAGCCAAAGGGATTAGTATGACAGAACTCTAGGGATCTCTTCCACTTTCTCTCTCTCAATCTCTGTCCGTCTCTCTCTTCCCCCATCTGTCTCCCTGTCTCGTTCGCTCTGTGTTGCCCGCAACTCCACCGCCGCCGCCCTCGTGAATCCTGCTGCCAGTTAATACAGGAAGGAAAAACGCATTAAACACATCAATAAAACGCCATTAGGATCCGAAAGGAAGCAAGTGACCTCATTTGAGACGGCAGCTCCGCGTCTGCCCAGGGAGCCAACTGTGCGGCCGCCGATACTGAACAGGCCGGAACGCTCACACACACACACACACACACACACACACACACACACACACACACACACACACACACACACACTTGAAAGGGATGCAGAAAATGAGAAGCTGATGCAAAATGGACACAATTGACTGAAACTAAGACAATCAGAGGCGCAGAGGCGCTCAGATTTGTGTTATTTCCAGGTTTTTATGACATTTTAAAGAGGAAATCTGCCTGTCAGAGCAGAGGACGCAGTAAGCAGGCGTGTGAGGCACAACACTGAAAGTTTCAGAGCCCGATGAGATGCATCAGCAGCATCGTTTTCTGCTGCAGAGATTCTGGCATAAAAGGTAATAGAGGAACAGGAGCCAACAGAGATATCGTGGACGCTATTATGGATTTCATTTACTCGGATGGGAGCTCTCATGTCCCACATTTCAGCTCCAATCTCAGCTACGAGAGGTGCACCTTTACTTTGGACATTTTTTGGTTGACAACCTCCCTCGTCACTATGGAAACAGACCCCCTCCGTCCCTCTCAGTCACCCACCCGTCCACTCATCAAGCTATCCAACCAGCCGCCCAAATGCACAAACGTGGTGACACATCATTGCTGTGGGCTAAACGCTGCCCCCGGCCTCCTCCCCCGTAATCTCTCGCCATTACAGACCTGGAACGGCGAGCCGGAGTCTCCCCGGGGTCCGCGCAGGGGCCCATCTGTGTCCCAGACAAGGTGGCAAAGCGGTGTCGAGTTGCCGGCCTGTGTGCAGGATGTCCGAGGCGACGTGGATCGATGCGAGGGGTGTGGATGAGCGCCTAAAGTGAGCATTGATTGCCAGGAGGCGGCAGACTGCCAAGAGGGCCGTGGCTGCATTACACCTAGTGAGGGCCTGGGGGGGGGGGGGCCATGATTGCCAGAGAAGTGTGTGTGTGTGAGAGTGTGTGAGCGTGTGGTGACATCATGAATCCAAGAACAAGGTAGATTAAGCAAATAAGCACGATTTGGGGATTGAAACATTGTTCACAGCTTGTTATTGTGCGACGGCCACTAAACAAGAACCGCCGCACTTAAGAGGCCCCGGAACAACGTTTCCGCTCGGCGTATTCATTTTCAAAGAAATTGTGGTAACAGCCATCCGTGGTACGCTCTGTGCCCCCCGTGTGCTCCTCTGCGTCGCGGCGCGTCTCATTATTTCCCTCCCCTGCTGATTTTCAGTGCGTAACTAGCAGTTAAAGAGAGACTTAAATGTAAAGCCCCTGATAGGAAGCCAGGACTTTGGCAGAGAAGAGACGGAAACAGAGCCGCCGCCGCCGCTTGTTATGAAAGGTGCGAATCATTGATAGGTTGATTATTTCTCTCTATTCTACGGTGTCATTGTGAGAATAGTAACATCAACACACTGTAAGCGACCGCCCCAACCGCCAACGCAGCCGCTGCCAATCATACGTGTGAACATGTAACGACTCCACACACCTGAACTCCTTGTACTGTGTTTGTAAGCTGTAATATAAAGTGATATACTGTTAAAGTAAAGGATATGCGGCGGTTCCTAAGGCAGCGGCGGATGGATAGACTGCAGAGTGCGGCGCTAAGTAACGGCCAGTTTAACGCGTGATGTAGTGATGTGTTCCTAAACTGTACGGCTGATGGAATACAGGACACGCCGTTAACTTTTAAAGACGCTGCAGGCAGATAAATCACGCCATCGTCTGCAAACCTTAAAATGAGGGGAAGTTGTTTGAGTTATTCTATGCAGTGGTGGACGGGAACGATTTGATTCCATCTTAGCGAGGTTTTGACCTACAGAAGACGTTACCTGGGGGGTACAAGTATCGATTATTCTACTTATGCCAAGTTTAGTGAGGCCTGTAGTTGTTCTGTTAAACCTCAATCTAAGATGATCAACAACTTGTAAACTCTGTGGAAACAAAATCATTTTCCAAGCTGTGAAGCACGGAGGAGATTGGATTCGTCGTTCATTTGTTAAATGGAATGATAAAATACAAAATGTTACCTAAACCCTCAGCCAAGGCTAAACATTTCAGGCTAATTTGCCAAAATGTCCCTGGAAAAAAAAGTCCGCTCAGGCAATGATAACAAAAGTGGAGGAAAAGAATTGGATGCAGATTTGCTCCAAAATCCAATCAATTGTTCCTTGGCTCGCATCTACGGAAACTTTCATAAAAATCTGTTTCTTTTATTTCGGAACTTTTTGATTTATTCTGCTCACACACAAACAAACTGCAGCCAGAACGTAAACCTGCAGGGAGACGCTTTGGCTCCTCTTGACTCTTCTACCAATTGTTGCACGTTCACGTAAAACTCGTGCTACAAGTTCAAATCCCTAAATCTAAACGTTTCTACGCTCTGATTCCTGAGCGGACACCGTTTGGCTCTCACACCGATTGAATCCTCCAGACGACCTTTTGATGATTGTCCAATAAAGCAGTATTCCGTTCTAAACCGTCATTCCGGGAGGCTTTGCTGCGAACAATCGTTCCTCGGCATACATCAGCTCTCCCGATATTTGGATCCTCATTGAAAAGTTACAATACAATCTTCGTTCCCTTCACACACACACACACACACACACACACACACACACACACACACAATCTCCTCCTTGTGAAACACTGACACATACGCGACACCAGCACGCATCACGGTACAAATCAAGCGCGCCTCTCCATATATTCCTCTGCTGGCTGCGACTGTCACTAATAATCAGAAAATGGTGCGTCTGAGGGAAAGTAATGGCTTTCCAAATGATTCACCGCCGTCCTGCCTTGAGAATAAATAATACATAATAACAGGGCGACTTTGAGCAACTCCAGACAATTATGCGTTTCTAACACAGGATGTTCCTCGATGGCAGCGAATCTGTCACACTTTGATTTTATGTTGAGGGGTTTTTTTTTTTAATGCTGAAAGAATTATAGCTTAATTTAAATGCAAATTTTGGTTATTTGGTGCAGCGGTGTGAGTCAGAGTCTTATATCCAGGCCCGTTTTTTTATTTATTTTTTTAGTAATCTAATTACAAAAATGAGATACACTTCTTCTTCTGCGGCGAACTTTTAAGGGACTGTAGCTGAGCGAATTTGACTTGAACAACACTTAGAAATAACCTTCCGATAACGTCTGAGTCCTGAGATGTGCCAGACAGACAAAACAAGAGGCGGGGAAGAAGATGAAGAAGAAGAGGAGAGGCGTCCAGCGTTGGAGCGAAAACCTCAGATGTCTTTGGGTTTTGAGGATGATGGAGAGTTTGGACCGGTGGAGATCTGAGAGGAGCCAAATCCAGATCGAGTGAAACGATCCTGGAGGGAGCAGAGAGAGAGAGAGAGAGGGATGGGATCAGGCTAATCTAAGGTTAAGACTTCGGAAATGACGACTCAGCTTGAAACCGACAAATGTAATGATTCAATTGATGATAAGATTGAATTTAGAGCTTCAGGAGGATTAAGGTGCAGCCGAATGAAACATCTCCCGTCTCGTCTGCTCCGCTCTCTTCCTCCTCAAACCCACACACACACGCGGCTCACAGTGGACACACACCGGCTGGAAACATGCGGGCCAGGTTCCGCAATTCATCATCAAAATTAGCCGTTCCTCAAAATATTCCCAACGCCGAGTCATTTTTCAGAAAGGTTCCCTCAAATTACAATCTCACAACTCAGCTATATTACACATCAGACAGCTTTACCCCGGCTATTTGGGATCCGGAGAATTATCCTCCATTTGGCCTTTTTTGAGTTTTATTACAACGATCAGTCACGTTGTGTATCGCCGGCGCTGTCGTGAAACATTCTGAGCACATCAACCATCCCAACATGAATACTTTATAAGGCAATAAAACATGCATTTACGGTCGCTGCAATTATGGCGATGTCATTCCCTCCTGCCGTCCCCGAGCTCCGTTTCCATAATTATCACGGTGTCGACAAAGTTGTGCTTTATTAAAGATGAAGTGAGGATCATCGTCGTTGGCGTCCGTGGAGTTTGTTAACTGATTTTTTTAAGACAGGCGTGACGTGGCGGTGTGGTTATGAAGGGGAAGCGCTGGTCAGATGTTTACAGGCGGGAGAGGAGGGAATGTTCCTCTGGGCTTTCTCCACTCTGCCATGATAGTTCTGACTTTAGCACTGCAGCTAAATGCGGTTAAATGACTTTTAAAACTCTCATAAATGTATCATCATGCCATAAAAATCCAAAGACTCCATAACCAAGAAGAACCTTCATCTTCAATCATCTCGTCCCTAATCATTCCTGGAGGAGGGAGATCAGCTTCCGGGTCTTTCTCAGTCTTTCCACCTCTGCTGGCTCCTCTCAGTGGTTTGACCTCTCTCCTCATGCAATCTCGGCCTTTGACTGGTCGAGGGTTCAAATGCCGACTCACCGGTGACTGAAATGATCCGGCACAGCGACAGCATCACCGCAGACGAGAAGTCGGAAAAAATCTACATCAAAATACTGGAGCAGGCTGTGTTTTCCAGGCTGCAGGGGATGTTATGTCAATGATACCACACAGGTTAGGCACATACACACACACACACACACACACAGGCACACGCACACGCACACGCACACGCACGCACACACACACACACACACACACACACACACACACACACACTCTATATATTCCCAGGTGGGAGGATTATGAGTTGAAGGTACAGCCCATTGCTTTCTAATAACATCCTCTAATCTCTAGCCAGCTGCCCTTGAGGCTGTCCACTCAGAAAACATTGCAACTTTTCACCTTCAATAAAGCATCGCTCACCCCCCCCCCACCCCGCACGCCTCTCTCACCCCTACGCCAGGCAAAGGGGGACGAGTCGGACGAGCATCTCCCCTCTTCATCAAAGAGATTGCTCGGGGGTCTGCCCCTCCGGTTTGGCGGCGGCGGTGGCGGGAGAAAACCCATTTTTATCCCCAAACCTCTGTCAGCTCGAATTAACCGCACCAACCCCGACCTCCGGGCCAAACCTCCTGCCCATTACTGCGCCGGGACGCAGCTTTTCTATTTTCTCCCCAGGTTCTCGTGGCTCCTGCTCTCCTCCACTGCATCACGCCCCCCCCCCCCCCCCCCCCCCCTCTTTCTCCTGCCAGAATAAGGCTTTAAGGGCAGGATCATGAAATGTTGAAGCCGCCTGTCCCCTTGTATCAGCTGTTGTAATGGCACAGCTGGCAGGGTACATCCATTGATTTCAGCAGACCCACCTTTCATCCCGCCTAATGGTACTCTTCAAACTATCCCGACCCGCGCCGCACAAAAGCCTCTCTGCTTTTACGTGGAGGCTTCTAGTGGGGGTTACTTTGCGAATTGCACTCGCGAAATCTTTCATCCCCTATTAAGGTGATCCGTCCATCAGAAGTTGAGCCGGCTGGCTTTCAAACTCCGCCGTCATTTGTATTCATCACGTTCGCGACTTCTCCCACTCTCTCGCCATGATGCCGCATAATAGCTTCTGCGCGTCTATTGCATTGTAGGGTTTCTTTTTCCAATTAGCATGGACTCATTTCTCCAGCACTAATCTCAAACCTCTCCGTATAGCCGGGGCCCCGCCCCCCCACATCTTTTGATTTAACGCTTGGTGTGATACCGGGGGAGTTGGCGGTGCAGCCATGTTGGAGAGTCCCCACTGCGTTCACCTCCTGATTGCTCTCCTCCCAGGTTTAGTGCTGGTTTATGGAGCATGGTATGAAATAAACCCTTCTAGGTCCCCCCCCCCGACTCCACCGCAACCTCTGACAAAAAGCGGCGGGCGCAGCTCGCATTCGACTCAGGGAGCCCCGCGTTCAAGGATGAGGGGTTCTGGAGATGCGTTTAAGGCGGCGCCATCACGGAGGAAACGGTGGGAGAAAGCAAAGGCAGGGGGAATACTAAGTTCCTTACACATCTGGCAAGAGAGTTGTAGGGACGGAAAAAACAAAAGGAACCCGCTCTCCACTCCGTCAGGCAGGAGCGTGCGGCGCTGATCTGCGGCCCTGGAGAGACCGGGGGGAGTTTTATAGGCTCAGCAGTATTCAATCATCTTTTCAAACCACTGCCCCAGATGATCAAAACCCCACTGTGTTTGTATTTCACATCAAATCCCCTAAATCTATAGCCTCAGAAACAATTAGAACACAGCCACAAATCTCCAAGTTTCCCCTCCTGCTGGAAAGGTTCAGATCGGAGCTTAACTCTTGTACGCCTATAGAGGGTACGAGTGTGTACAGCGGCTGGGCGTTTATTATCACGGCTATTTGAAAAGTAATGAATACATCAGCGGCGTCTGGTCTCGGAATATAAGAGGCCCCTCTGTATCCAAAGCTTATAGTACGATCTCAGCATTTATGGTTAATAATAAAACCCGTTGGGAAAGAAAACATTCAAAATGCAAATTGTTAAACTACCCATAAGCCCCCTCCCCCCCTACAACACACACATACACACACACAGTCTTTTCATCAGGAGCACATACCCACCTTGATTAGATAGGGGACCAGTGGTGAAAAATCAATTGTGGGTGATTCAAGCCACTAAAGCAAAAACGTAAAACGCTTATCAATCCATTATTTATGAACTCCCGGCTATAATTTCACATATTTGGAAGAATATGAATATGAAGTGGGAGCATTCACAGGAACTCATGATGATGATTTATGTAGATATGTATATCATTAGTTTCTTTTTACTTTTAAATGACTCAAGCTGTTTTCTGCTTTTCCTTCCTTCCTTTTTCCGTTTCATGACGACGCTTCTCGACTCTTTTCCGTAACGGTGACGGTTTGTTTTGCACGTTGATCTGCAGTTTCAGTATAAAACTTCAAATAAGGATGTAAATGAGATGTGAAAAGCAATTTGTACGCTGTGAAATTACATTTATTGGAAGATTATCTGTAATCAATGTTTCCCATGGCAACCTAACAAGTGAGTCGTTAATAATGAAGGACAAACTCAAGAAAAGCTGCCAGAACATCAATCATAAGAAAAACTGGTTGTAATTCAATAACAATATTTGTTTGAGTGAAGGTGACTCACTTATTGAATGTTCTCATCTGAGAGCTTAACACCTTCACCACTTCACCCTCTGTTCATCTACGCAGACCTGGAAGAATCACTTAACCCTTTAATCAAATCACTGTCTACTCTAATTCTTCGGTCTCGGCCTCTGAGCAGACACTCGCCTCCTCCTGACCTTGGGCTGCCATGTTAGCATACGCCGTCCCAATCTGCATCCCTGACGCTTTGATGTGTCACCCTCCATCTCTCCCCCCCATCTCCTTCTCCAACTTAAAGATTTTTCCGCCCGGGCCAATCATATTGAGCCGCGAGCCGATGGACTGTGACAAGACAAGAATGCCCGGCCCGGCCCGGCAGGTTCACAGCGTCTCACCTCACGTACGTGCGGTCACCTTGACGGTGAGCGATGAGCCCTTGAGGTTTGGCTGAGCACATCAAAGACACCGGCATGTAGATTAAAAGCCGGGGCGAGACTTTCCTCGTACCGCGGTTTGGATTCACGCCGGCAACAACAGTCGGGAAATTGAGAGATGAAGATGCGGGGAAGACGAGGAAGACAAGGAAAAGCGAGAACTCTCATTTCTTCAATCACTGGAGTAAGTAGAGTAAGCAAGCCATGAGCGAGTCGTTAAGAGACCACCTGTTCTGCGTCTCTATTCTAGCCCCCGAGCGCCGGCATCCGCAACAAAACATTTAAGACCTATGAAGCGTGCGCGCACACTCACACACGCGCACACACACACGACTAGACACATGCCTCTGCTTAAGGTGATGATACACAGCATATGGTGCTTAAGAGCCCTCCAAACTCCTGCAGAGAGCGCAGAGGAAAGCCATAAGATTCCAGTCTGGGTACTTTACACAACAACAAGAATATTTAGATTCGGGCTTTTGGCAAAGTTTGACAGGCTTAATGGCCTCCTTTAGAAGTTTAATTAGTTTTTTACGGGACCTACTTTTCCAAGGAATAACAATGATTCAGTAATGCGGCTGCGTATGAGGTCACTGTGGAATTGTGAGAAGTGATTATCCGCTGGCAGCGCGGGGCTCCGGCTCGGGATGGAGTTAAAGTAGACGACGGGGCGACAGAGGGACGGATCAGGGAAGACATCAACGCCGTCCCTCAAAATCTCCCCGCTGTGATCCCTCCACCTGCGGGAGGAGATTAGGAGATCTGGATCCGATTTACACCACAATTCCTAAGCTCTTTTCCAATTCCAAATGTAGTTTATGAACACAGAAACCACAAAGAAAGCAGAGACTCAGTTGCTTCACATCTTTACATTTCGTAGCATCACAGTCCCAAAGGAGATTCGGGGTGAAAGGAGAAGTTAAGTCTTTGTCCTTTCCGACACGCTCACCTTCTCCGTATATGCAGATGAACCCTCATTATACACGCTGACAGATGTTCCCATGTAAATTCATGAGTCTTACGTTGTTAATGTGCAATATCGTGGTCGCCTGGGGAGGAATTAACTCAACTGAACCTTTGAAACTTCCGATCGCATTCACATCAGGTGTTCATCCGTCAGTCAGAGGCGACACCTCAGACGTCCGGTGATTCCGTTGATGACACCGGCGTTTAGAAGGAGACAAACGATCCTGATGGAAGGTCTCACGTAAAAGGTCAAAATTTTCAAAACCTGAAAGTTCATCATTAATGTCGCCACCGCTATGATGGATGGTTGATGAGCCTCGTTACTGATTGACCCAGAAGTTCCAGAGCTTTGTTGTGGGGTGAATGTTAAATTGTGTCTGGGACCAATGACATTTTGAGAACCATTATGGCTGTAAGTACTGTGGGCTTTGGAAGAATGGACAAAATGCTGAAAGGTATGATCCCGTATCCTTACTATGCATCTCCATCTATATCCATACATTATCAACGATCAGGAGCGTTTTAAAGGACCAATAACACTCAAGAACTTGTGATTAAGCAAATCAGTTTGGAATTTAACCAAAATGAGGCCCGATTAAAAACAACTTTAGTCTCCTTCAGCAAACCTTGGATTGATTAATGTGGCACATAGAGAACTCATCACTCACTTCATCTGTGTGTGTGTGTGTGTGTGTGTGTGTGTGTGTGTGTGTGTGTGTGTGTGTGTGTGTGTGTGTGAGAGTGTGTGTGTGAGTGTGTGTGTTCAGAGCACAAAATATAAATTACAAAAGTCAACATATGCCGGTCGAAATTGGGTCTCAGTGTCTAGTTTCCTGTGTCACGCTTTAGGCCAATCCATCTACGGCACAAACTCTTCAACCTGTGATGCTTCCAAACAGTACGTTGGTCATGAAAACACCAAATTACCATCAAAACACTGCAGGATTGATACACCTGGACTCAAATACTAACCGATTTGAATGCTGTAGTAGAAACCAAGCCAAAACCAAGCCAGAATCAAATCAAAATGCTTAAATTTGACTAAAACGCTCAAGCTGTCTTTGGTTTCTGGCAGTAGTGTTACACAACCAACCCTGACTTCCTCAAGACGTTCTCTCGCTCTATCTCTGGCTCTCTCTCCCTGGCAGCGTCTTTGGTGAGGACACCCGTGCACGCGGGGTCGGGGTCACATCTGGCTGAGCTCGGATCTGATCCGCCGCGGTCTGATGGAGCTGGCGAGGCATCACAGCGAAGAGGGTAAGGCGGCACGGGGGAGGAACAGTGGGCGCGAGGTGTGCAGATGGTTGATAACAGCTCACATGTGCCTCAGCAAACACACCAAATCCAAAAAGATTTCCTCCACGTTTGACTTAAGTCTTAAGTCGCTTCTTCACGCCAATTTGTTAACTTCTTACTTTGCCCTCGTCTGTCGTCCTCTCGCCTTGATTTGGGGGACCGCACCAGGACGGCGCTCAAACAGCAGCGACCAAAGATATGAATCTGGAGCAGCTTCCTGTCTCCTAAGATATTCAAACATCATTTATATTCCACCTGTGCATCTGCGTAGGAACAAGGTCAGGACATCGGTGACATTGATTCACGCAGATGCGACTGAAGCGCTATCATAAAGTCGGGCTTCAGCATGAATCCTCCGCCGCTGTCAAAGCCTGTGGAGGGAAAGTTAAGTTCAAAGACACAATTCTGCTTTGCGTTTCTACTAACCGTCCGGCTAGGATCGCAGCGTATCTCTCGCCCGACCGTATTCAAATGCAAGAACCCAACAGTCGTTATGAGTTTGAGGTAAATCTAAACATGCAGCAACCCTCCAGCAGCTTAAATTGGCAGATGACTCTTCGGTTCCATACAATTTAGAGAATGCACAGCGTTTCCATCACTGCAAGGGCTTCCAATCAATACGTCAATAAACTGCATCTTTCTATTTCATTACCATCCTCGCTGGGTAGACACCAGACTCTACACACCAAGCAGAAATAAACGCCAACTCTTCAGAGAGTCCCACTCTTTTATGTTCCATGTTTTCCCTCTGTGTTTAAGAACACAAGGTCTCTCTCTCTATGGAGGAGCATTTTTGGGATTGCTGATATTTAATTAATCCAACACAAAAATTCATTAATTAATCCAACACAACACAGAAACAGCAGAGAAAGAACTCCAAATTCTTTACTGTAATTAAAAAATGCGAGCGCCACCATGGGAAGTAAGATTCCTATCAAATTCCGTCATTTGAAGTTAAAAGTAAGAGTGCAACAGTAAACTGTGTGTTCTGGTAAAAACACATTACTGAAACTTAAGTATCTTCTGTTTTATCTCGAGTTTGGCATGAAATAATGCAAATTCTGCAATGATAGAATTCAAATCCTCAAAACTGGAAATGCAAAGTCTTCAGCTTTCCAATTTTGGGGATTTGCATAAACTTTCTGGCCACTTGGATGCAGATTGTATGCAAAAATTCCCCAATGTCTCCTCGGGTTTAAAACTCTCGAGGTCATTGAATGCGTTTGTGACTTTGCTACTCGACAATAGAGCGTACTTTATCACGTCTTCATCTGCACAGCTGGAGTGGAGTGGAGTGCAGTGAGAGTGGGGACATATGGAGCCCACTTGGATCCTCCTTTAATGCTGGAGCGAGACGCCTTTCTCTTGGAAGTCCATCATCATTTAAATCAGAGTCGGCGTTCCGGTCGCACGTCTCTGCCGCTCATCTTTTATTCATTCCACGGTGTTGAACTCTGGCCCGGCTCAAGCTGCCCCCCCGGTGGAAGATGGAGCAGGTTAACAATTTAACACAAATTACGACAAGACTCCCAGCCTGTCGAGCTTGAAAGCCACGACGGGCCAATCCTGCTGACAGGGTGAAACCGGACGCTCTACCACCCCCCCCCCCCCCCACACACACACACCCTCACCCCCACCCTCACCGCCGCCCGGGCTGCTCTGCCTCACAGATAAGGATCCAGACCTCCTTTAGTCACCGGCCGCCGACGTCTACAATTGAACCGGCAAAGGAAACGAGGACAGACAGCCTCTTATCAGCGCTTCTCTCACCGTTTCTCTCGCCGCTGCCGTTTGTGCAGATGATCAAGTCTTCGCCCCCCACGGAGCACGATTCAACTCGCTTTAAATGGGAAACAGGCGAGCGCGACGGTGTGGATTCTGGGAAGAGAAAGATGAAAAGGTGCTTTAGAGATTCATCCTTTTAAAGCATTGTGTTAAGGAATCCATACGTTTCCATTTCCTTCCCTTTCTCCTAAGCACTTCAGTCATGTATACAGTATTCGGCCTTGAACAGAGTTTAGTTTTGACAACGCTGCTCTACTTTACAAACATTTGAACTTCTTTGGACCTGACCTCTACATAACCTCTGTTTACCAGTTACACATTTTGAATTTAGTTCCATAAATGAGAGCAAGCATGTCACGTTTTCAAAGCTTTTATTTTGGCGCCTCCCCTCCCGATAATTGATGTTATGCAGAGGATGGCGAAGCGAGCCGCAGCGTCCTGCATGAAGGGCTCCTGTAAATATTTCAGAGGTCAAATTATTGCTCATCCATTAGTCATGAGTCAGGACGGAGGCAGCATACGGCATCAACTCGGCCTAATTATGGCAGAATCAAAAGGAATCGCTGATACGGCCGTGATTAACCTACATAACATCTCTGTTTCTGCACTGTACCGCCTCAAACGCTTGTGCCGTGATAATTATTTGTAATTAGGCGTTTTTTGTTGAAGGCGTAAACAAAGAAAACTCGGAGATTTAAGCGAGCCGCCTCTGAGCTGCAGGCCTTCTAATCAGGCAGACGTCTTTGCAGGGGGGAGGGGGGGCGAGGAGGAGGGGGGCGGGGGGCGGGGTAGTTATTGATTCAACTGAAGCTTCAGTCGCTTTTGCTGGGACTTTCAATTAATTCACGCCTGGAATCGGATGATCGAGCGCCCGAGCGAAGCGGCACGTGAACGCTTCATTTCTGATGCTTTTGTTTTGGAATGAGGCTCAAATTTCAACCTTGGTTTTGACAGCCTTAAAAAAAAATGAAAAATACCTCATTACATTTTTTAAAATGCAGCGAAATAAAAAATTAAGCTGTCAGGTTGGTAACGGCCAATTTGTCGAAGGAGGTGGCAGCTGAGGTGGGAATGTTTCGCCGTAGCACTTGTTACCTTTTCATGTGGAATAGCAACGTGCTCCGACATTTAACAGAGAGACTAATGAGGCTCCACTCTAACAGCCTGAACCTTCCACATTTAACTCCGTCCGTCTGATACTAAATGTTGATACATCCTCCAATTATCAACGCATAAATCTGCAAAATATATTTGTTTTTTACTTTTACCATCTTTATCTTCCAGACTCGGATCGTTTCCTTTCCTCCCACATTTCTCTGTCAGAGCTCAGAGACGAATGCTCCTCTGCCAGGGAAGCTGGGGCGGCAATTTAATGCACTCACCCGTCAGTATAATCTTCAAAGGATGCTCCTATTGCACCCTCCTTTCGTTTCTCTCCTCCATACACACATTACCTCAGGTGTCAGGCAAAAAGTGAGCAATGGCGTCACTCAGCTGCCCTCCAAAAAGAGACAGGAGTGACCAAAATGTTGATGCAGCTGTGTGTTGCGCCCTTGCACCATTTCCTTAAATATCAGCCGCTACGTGGATGATGCAGCGATTTACTTATCCGCTGTGTTTGAGGATTGGAGCGCTGGATGAGGCGAGGACGAAACCTTGCCAGGCCGCCGCGTGCGTTCTTCTTCTTCGGCCTTTTAAAGAGATCAAAGTCTCAACCTCCAGCAGAGCAGAGTGGACGTCTAATTACGAGGCGGTTCAAAGGAGAGGGCAGAGGACCGCGCTTTAGATTAGATGATGAGAGATGAGAGAGAGAGAGAAAGAGAGAGATGGGAGACAGAGGAGCGACATCAGGAGAGAGTGATAGGAAGAGATATAAGTGGGAGCCTTGGCGCCGAGAGCAGAACAGAGGGGAGCAAACACCGAGCCAAACTCGCTTCCGTCTCCTGCCAGCACATTTCATCCTATTGTCTCGTTTTCGGCTTTGCCATCCGCAGTCTGATGCTCGGACGAAGCTTCCACGGCCGCTTGTTTGAAGAAGTTATAAGGCAACCGCACACACACGCTCCCCCCGTCTGCCAACTTCAGCGATGGCGGCGTTGCCAAATCTGCTTTTTTTTTAAAGTTGTGTGAGAGGAAGCGAGGGCGGCGACTTCCACCCGGAGCGTTCAGACGTGTTAATGTTTCATTTTGGGGAGGAGAGCAAAGGAACAAAGAACAAGTACAGAAGCAAGACAATTAGCCGAGCTCTGAGTCGTTCATTATGATCTCTGCACGGATGAGTGTGTGGCAAACAAACATTTCCATGTATTTGCTCAGAAAGTTAGTCGGCGTGCGGCGTCGGAATTAAACACAAACGCTCGTCAAATTAAAAAACTCGGAGCTGTGAAATATCAAACCCGAGCGTCCACGCACGACTGGCCGCCGCTCGTGTCTCGCTGTCACACTTGGCAGGTGTGTGTGAATGTGACACGTCGCCTCTGCTGCCTCGTGATTGGTCGGGATGAATACAATTAGCTGCACTTCACTAATGCAGAAATAATGACTCCCCCCTTACACACAGACACACACCCCCCCTTCAGTCAAACCACCAAAACCCTGACTTGTGTTGTTTGTGATAAATGAGTGTGTTGTTGTTCCCCTGACACACTCCCTCTTCTACACACTCATTCTGTGCAGTTGTTAAGGACATTTGTGAGAGTGAGAGTTATTTCTTTGTCTTCCTATGTTTGTTTACCCAATGCTTCTCCTTCTCCTTCTCCCTCTTCTTCTTCTTCTTTGGCCTTGCGTTAAACACCTGTGCTGCCACCTACTGGGCTGGAGTCTTCTCTTGCACCTCTGTTTGCCTTTGCCCCTCTTTGCCGTCAGCCATCTTGTCAGCGACGGTAATTTAGATCACAGTTAACTGCGTAACTGAGTTCACCTCCGTGTGTCGGATAAAAGCCTTCAAAACTTTAAAGAACATCTGAGCTGAACTCGATCCACTCCAGGTAATTGGCTCTTCATGGCAATAATGAGGTCACACATCACCATCTATTAAACAAATAAAGAACGGCATTGAGGCGTCTCTCGGCGCTTCAGTTACACACTTTGATTGACAGCTGGGAGAATAGACGAGGTTATGAAACCAACTTATTGAGTTTCTTTCTTATTGTTTCCTAGCAACAACCCAAGAGCCAAAGAATGTAGATCTAGTGCCCGAACGCAACGACCCCTTTGTCTACGTGTTCTTTGCTTTTTTAATTACAAGACCAATATTTTTTAAGATTACTGTGAAATTAGATAAGCCTCTGTAAAGACATGATGTCTGCGAGCGCAAACGTCCCTTTAAAGAAGGACCAGAGAGCTATGAATAGAACAGCTATAAAGAAGAAGAAGAAGAAGAAACAGTAAAGATTGGAAAGTAGGAGGAAGAAGGTTAGAAGGTTTTCTATTTGGTAAAAACAAATCTGCAGTTGGTTGTTGTGAAATTCCTCTCATATGAAATCAAACCTTCCCTCCCTTTGTATCTGTGTGTGTTGGGACCACACTGTGATTAATATTGACACAGATAAAATTAGAATGGGGCTTGTTTTTGTTGGGTTAATGTCACGGCCTCTCCTGTTGTTGTGTTGATGAAGATGAATTCGGGTCATTATTCTGCAATCAAACGCACACACACAACCACTGAGCAGCGGCATTTTTAATCCAATTCGTTCTCCTTTTCGTGACGTCTGTGTTGTTCCCGCTTGTTGTTTTCTGCTCAGAGTCTCATCAGACCTCACAGCCGACATCTCCCAGCCTTTCATCAGCACATGGACCAGTCAGCAGTTGGACCCTGCGCTTGTGATTACGAGGGAATGCGGCCTTTGATAAAACGATCAAACTAGCTGCTGCTACGTCAACGTTACAAGAGCGAGTTCAGTTTATGAGATCTGAAAGAAAAGCGTTGGCCAGCTCAGGACTCACAGGAGCTCCCAGTGGTCCTCGTCCAACCCCTCCACCCCCACTGCTCTCACTGAACACCGCGCTGTCATCTGCATACGTGGCGACCGCAGAGACCATTCTGTCCAAACACAGCCAGCGTCTGAGGAACACGCCGGATGGGGAAGCGACGTTCGCTCATCTCCTCCTCTGATCAAACGCAAAGTCCCACAGAGGAAATGCTAATACGCACCCAGCACACACACACACACACACACACACACACACACACACACACACACACACAGACACACATCAGATGCTCTTCTGTCTGTTTATCTCTCTTCTATCTGTCTGCGTTGTTATGAGTCTGATTTTTTAATACTCACTTTCTTTTCTCCATCTGTTCAACCTTTATTTGTTTTCTTACCAAAGAAAGATATAAATAGAAAGTGATAAAACCTTTTTTAGCAACACCTCCGCTGATAAGCCGTCAGTGTCGGACCGCTTCTTTTGTTTCCTCCACAAAGGAGGATTGTTTAGCTGTCGGCAGGATGTGGCAGAGAGAAACTTGATGAGCAGGTTGAGACGCCATACGGGGAAGAACCCGGTCAGTTTGGGTCCCAGCAGCCTGATGGTGGCGCTGTGAGAAGCCCTTTAGATGTTTTGGCCTTGTAAGAAACAGATTCCTTCGAGGAGTTACAGGATCTCTGAGTGCCCTTTTGTTCTTCACCCTTTATTTAGAATTTATTGCCATTATTGTTCCCATTAACAAGAAACACATGGAATTCCTGCCGTGTGCTGCGGTCGAGCTCTTTGATTCCAGCAGGACTGGATCTGCTCTCATAACTGGCTTTGGCCTCGACCCAGGCGGTCTCTCTTACCACCCAGAAATGAGCCGCGCTCATAACAACAGCACAAACACCGAGCGGCGACCTTTGCTTCCCACCGCAGCGACTTCCCTCCAACATTACAGCTTTGCTTTATTAAAAAACTTCCATTCACAACTTTCCACAGCAACTTGTGATTAATCGTTAGAAGCCGTCGAGGTTTCTGAACATCCTTCCAACACTTCACTCTCCACCTCTCTTAATTTGCCGTCACGTCAGGCAGTCAGTTTGTTTACGAGTCGAGCGTCGGCGCCGGCCTGAAGCTAAAATCTCGGCCGTCGGGTTGGCGTGTGTGGATGTCTGCTGCTGGGCGTCACGTGTGAAGCGGTGCAGGGAGCCGAGGAAAGGCCAAGCAAGCTGCTCTCAAATGTCACCTGTGAGGATTCAGACGCAGCCAAGGCCTCAGAAACTCAGACACTCAGACGCACGGCGGTGTCGGCGGGGGCGGCGTCTCATGGCGGCCTTCCTGCTCGAGACAATGTAATTAACACAAAATCCTATAAGTGCACAGACGGCCCCTCTGCCCGTCACCGCCGCCGCCGCCGACTCATTTATTAATGATAAATGTTCTTGATCCAGACTGTGACAGCATGATTAATGCCAGCCAGGATGTGATTCTGCTTCACGCGTGGATGATTCAGACAATGTGTGTGTGTGTGTGTCAGTATTCCTTCATTCTTTCTACCTACCAACGCCAACTATAGCCTATTGAATCAGAGGGAGGAAGGAAGATGGAGAATCCCCAACCGCTATTCAACAAATTTGACATTTAGACATCTTGGAGGAATGAACGAAAACGAAACTCGCTCTCTGCCCGCCGGCGCCCTCGCCTCTGATGCAACCCGGGGCCAATTAGGACCGATCTTCATCTCCCACTGCTTTTATAAATATGTATGTGCTTTCATAGTGCTGAGGCGGCTTTCCTTCGATAGGCAGGAGGTCAAAGGTCACCACAAACCAGAGAGGTCAAAGCCAGGAAACACATTTCACAGTGTTCAGGGTTTTCTGTATTCTGATTCTTCATATTTTGTTATTTCAGCAAGTCTTGTAAGATAAAGCCAAACTATTCCTATTAGAGGCTCTCGACATATAAAGAAGATTAAATACATATTTTCAGAACGCACCTTCTTCAATTGGTGGAAGTGTGTGTGTGGAGAGCAGAGCTGATCTCCACCACCAGGGTTTGATGCATGTTTAACAAGATCCTACTCCTCTGTAATGATCGCTGGAAGAAGGAGGAACGAAACGAAAGAAGGACAAAAACACACACACACACACACACACACACACACACACACACACACACACACACACACACACACACACACACACACACACACACACACACAGTCCAGCGTGTTTGAGTCTATGTTATGATTTCAGCAGCAGAATTACCTCCTAACACAGCAGGAAGCAGATTTGTTTGTGTGCTTCCTCTGCAGTTGCGTTCCATTACCTGGAAGCGAAGCTAGTTTGGCTTAAATCAGCGCAGCAACAGAGTCAGTGTTACACAATATTTAAGAAGAACTGTAATGAGAAGATACAAATGAATAGAGTTCTCTAGAGAATGCGTCGCTTGTGGTTGTTTTCTCAGAGATCTGGTGCCTGATGTATTCAGAGGTCAGATACTTCCTGCCTGGAGGGTTGGGGGGGAGGGGCCGGGGGGGGGGGGGGGGGGGGGGGGGACACATGACAGTTTTTCATTTGAAAGGAAAAGGTCTGCAACAAGAACGAGCGAGAGAATGAAAGAAAAACACACAGAAGACAGAGAACATTCCACCTCTTCCAACATGAATGACCTTTACTGTGATCACCGCGTCAGTCAAGAGACGCGAATCCTTCGACGCCGGCAAGCACAAAGAGAATAAAGCTCCTTCTGTGAGCTTTGATTCACCGTAAAACACACAGGTGTGTCTATTTGTAACGTTTGAACTGCTTCTCTCATCGTGGCTCTCACACACACACACACACACACACACACACACAGACTCATATCTACCCGGGTGTTAGCATATACAGACGACTGAACGATACACACCACAGGCACAGAGCAGCACAGGCCCTGAATGCTTTGACCCCCCAGCAGCCTGAGGAGTCCAGCGGCCTGGGGTCTGGCTTGTCCGTCCACCACGAGGGCACAAGGTCACCGAGCGGTTTGATGAGAATGAAAACGATGTGGCTCACATGCTGTAACATTCCCCCCCGGTCAGCTGATCCCAACCCGGCTGGACGTGTGTGGGAGATTTGGTCGGAACGTCGTCCAGGACAGAGAATGAGGACTCAGTTAGAGGAACGCTGATCCATCGCTCCAGTACAGATCCAGAAACGTACACAATCAATAGCAAGGAGCATCAAAACAGCTGTGGTAGTTTACAAAGATGATTTATGTTCTGACTTTAAATCGTCCCCCGTCTGTGTCTCCCGTCTCAGATAGATTCTGTGTCTCCACTCTGCATGTCTTCATTTCGTCCTCGTCTACTTTGCATTCTCCTCATCTGTCGCTGCAGCCACATTGTGCCGCCACCACAACACCTCTCTCTCTCTCTCTCTCTCTCTCTCTCTCTCTCTCTCCATTCCAACAGCACACACACACACACACACACACACTCTGCCTCCTTGATCTGCTGCGTCGTCGTCGTCGTCGTCGTCGTCGTGCCCATGTAGAGCAGCAGAGCACGTAAGAGCAAAACCAAAGGGATTAACACAATCAGACACTCCAGTCCTGCAGAATGTAAATATAATTGTTAAAATTTCCTTCTTGTTAAATCCTGCGCCAATTCATAAATACCAGAGCCACGCTTTTAAATAATCCACTCTTAAAAGCTGTGTAATCCATTACTAAAGCTCTTTCATACTGGATAAATGATGATGTATATTCTGCATTATATTACATTTAATTGGTATACATTTAATGCTAATGACCCTAAGCCAATGTAAGTAAGCACTCTGGAATATTGTAAATATTCTTCTTGGCGTGCTGGCAAACATTAAAGCATTCTAGCTTCTCCTTTGGCAGCCGCTGTAATGAGCTCGCTGCTCGCTGCTCTCTGCTCGCTGCTGGATTATTTTTAAACTTTTTGTCACTCGCGAGCGCAAAAACATATTTTTGGTCTTCAGAACAGCAACGTCGGCCAAATTCGACTGATGAATAAAGCACAGATACTAAGATCTGTGTGATTTAAATAGCTCCGCTCCTCAGGTTTGAGTCTCCACAGCCACAACAAAGGGAAAGCAGATTTCTCTTTTCCGCACTTTTCTAAAAAGTCAGAAGTTGCTTGTTGACTCCGGCGACGACACAAACACACACACACACACACACACACCACTGCTTTGTTCCAATCTCTTCACCTTCGCAACCGGCAGCCAGGTGATTCACCGTCTCTCTGACCTCCAGGTTGTTATTATTGACTCTCAAACTCTCTGGGAAACTTTGAGAAGAGGTAGCGGCGCAGCAACACTCTGCTCTCCCCTGAGCTGCCACTCTCTGCCCTGAGCCATAAACGGCCCCGGTTGCTCCATTTGAGCTGCTCACACACACACACACACCGAGGCTGGCAGCTGCCGGTCGCCTACGTGCAAAAGCGGATCTTACTCGGTTAAAAAACACACACACACACATATCCTCACCCTCACCCTCACCCCACACACACACACACACACACACACACACACACACACACACACACACACACACACACACACACACACAGCTTTGTCCTCTTCACACTTCTTTTTCCCGCACACAGAGCTCAGCTAAATGGAATCTTTAATGGACTTTTCGGGTCATCTGTGCCGGCTGGACGCGATAGCATCAGCGCTGCGGCTATGACACCACTGGGCCGACTGGGAATCAGACTGGGCTAATCTGCCCGCAGGACTGACGCTATCTGCTGCCTCATCTCAGCCGAGAATGAGATCCCTCACACGACCTTCACCAGATCCTTATCCTCCTCCTCCTCACACACAAAAACCTAACTGTGTGCTCCCAGGTCCTGTGTGTGTGTGTGTGTGTGTGTGTGGCTGAGCGGATGCAGAGCTGTGGACGTGTGTGTGTGTGTGTGGACGTGTAGAGTATTCAAACACAGTTATGAAGATGACAGAAAGCACTTTGAAGCCTGTACGCCCCGGACTGTCATCTTGTTTCTATTACCGCCAAACAAGTTTACAGCTCCAGAGTCCCATTCTCTTATTGAGTGAGACACAGGATGTTTACTTTATCTTGTAAATGTTACACTTTCCCCCACTTGTTTCATCTTTATGGTTTCACTGCAGAGAAACTGAGGCTAAATGTCTTTTAATTTCCTCAATCTGCATCAAATTACAGACGGCATAAGACAGCGGTGTCTAAATAAAGAGCTGGAGTAATACGCTGTGTTGTGTGATGAAGCAGACATACGGCGCCGACTCCGGTCCGCCCGCTCTCCCCACAGCCAACCAGTAGGAGTCACTGATGCAGAGAACAAGAGCGATTCTCTCTGTAGGACCCAGATGAAGTCATCGCCACGAGGGCTCAAACCCGCCGCTGAGTGTTTAATCCAGCGCCCGTGTGCCTCTGCGAAACACGTCTGTAAAATATCCTACAATCAAAGCGGCGAGCACGCGGGACGCACTGTAAGCGCGTCATTAGTATTTGGATCAGGGCGGAACGCTACAAAGCATGCGCGTGCATCTCTTCCCCGGGATGAATTCTCTCCGGAGAGGGAGCATGAATAGGAATTTCAAAAAGCAGACAAACTCCGGCGCTGATTTATTAACATTCCAGTCGTATATTGTTTGGTATGTATGCCAATAGTGCCTCCAGTCTGAATGCAATCATGAGCCTGTGTTCCTCCGCCTCCCTAAGTGACAGCAGACGCGTTCAAAGCCTCGGGATCTGAAGACACAATAACGCTCAGAAGCGCACAGATCATCTGAATTGATCCGTTTTTATTAAATAATAACAAACTTCTTTGCATCGGGACTCTGCCAGGCCCAAACCAGGATGCCGTAATTGACGGATTGCTAATTTGATCAGGTACCAGGACGCCACAGGAAGACATACGGCTCCTACAGTGACATTATCCTCAGAGCGACACCCATCTAACACCTCCTGCTTTTCATATCAGCCAAAGCAACCTGATGGATTCTCCCCCGACTCACATCGATCAACAGCAACAGATACGAGCGACCACATCCCCGCTCATACAGTAACAACTTAGAATGAGGACGAGACGCAAGCCAGAGGTGGGCTGATTGTTTCTTTGCATGAGATTTCACGGTTATGTCGGAGGCGAGAGAGAGAGAGAGCGAGAGAGAGAGAGAGAGAGAGGCAGAGAGAGACAGGCTGAGAGGGAGATTGAGAAAGAGAGAGAGAGAGAGAGTGAGAGTCAGAGAGAGAGAGTGAGTGACAGGCAGAGAGAGAGAGAGAGTGAGAGAGCGAAAGTGACAGGCAGAGCGAGAGAAAGGCTGAGAGAGAGAGAGTGAGAGAGAGGGGCAGAGAGAGAGACTGAGAGAGTGAGTGAGAGAGATACAGGCAGAGAGAGAGTAAGGCTGAGAGAGAGTGAGTGAGAGAGAGGGGCAGAGAGAGAGACTGAGAGAGTGAGAGAGAGATACAGGCAGAGAGAGAGTAAGGCTGAGAGAGAGTGAGTGAGAGAGAGGGGCAGAGAGAGAGACTGGGAGAGTGAGTGAGAGAGATACAGGCAGAGAGAGAGTAAGGCTGAGAGAGAGTGAGTGAGAGAGAGGGGCAGAGAGAGAGACTGGGAGAGTGAGTGAGAGAGATACAGGCAGAGAGAGAGTAAAGCTGAGAGAGAGAGAGAGTGAGAGAGAGGGGCAGAGAGAGAGTCTGAGAGAGTGAGTGAGAGAGATACAGGCAGAGAGAGAGTAAGGCTGAGAGAGAGTGAGTGAGAGAGAGACAGGCAGAGAGAGAGTGGGGCTGAGAGAGAGACAGAGAGAGAGAGAGAGAGAGAGAGAGAGAGAGAAGCAGAAACAGAGAGAGAAACAGAGAGAGATACTGAGATACAGAGGGGGAGAGAGAGAGAGAGCGAGCGAGCGAGCCTGCAGCTGGGGGAGAAGGGAAATCGAAAACTGTTAATCAGCTGTTTAGCCGTAGAAGCAAATAGAAAATCCAATTTGTGTTTTGGCTATTGTCTTGTCGTCTCTGTTTTATGCACCTGCACCGGCTGATTAAATTGTGCTTAGAATGTGAAACAAACCCAAACAACATAAAAACAAACCCATCTCTTGTAACGCCGGAGCGATTTACGGCCCTGACAGCAAATTAAGTTACGTTTGTTATGTTGCTACAGTTTAATTTTACAAACGATTTGCTGTAATTCCTGTTTGCCTGAACCACCTCTCGTCATGTTCTCCGCTTTCAAACAGGGTGAGCTCCTCTCTTCCTCCGCCGCCGAATGAAAAGGCGGAGGAGGAGGAACAGAGGAACTGAGGACGACGGAATGAGAACTGGTGGCATGATTCATTTGCAGCGAGACAGGAGGAAAAATGGGATTTTGTTTCAAACTGTTGCTTGGTAACCCGTTCTGTATCTGCGGAATTGCAAATCAGAAGTGGGTTTTGAGAGGAGGGGGAACAGGAGACAATGGTGCTGCGGTGCTGCTGTGGGTTGATCTGTCTTACAGGCGCTGAATACAAGGAGGCGATAAGACGGCGTGACTCGGCCGTGTCGCCCCTTTATCGCGCCCAGCGGCTGTGGAATCCATTATCTACCTGCAGCGACACGTCTATGACAGAATGAGGACCCCGGTTTAGGGAAGAAGGGGGCCGGACGGACAGACACGCAGTGGGACCCGTTTCATTCAAGAGTCGCCCCGGCCGTCTTCCGCTCCGTCCTGCGCCGTGGCGACGGGTCTCAGGCCCCCCGGGGCTGAAATGCTGCCGGAGTGTGTGGCACACAGTCGCCTCTGATGCACCGACACACTCACATTAGCATCCGTGTAGAGGGGAATAATAAGAGAGGGAGAGCAGGAGGAGGAGGCGTGTTCTCCCCTCAAAGCTGCAGCCATTAGGAAGCTTCTCCTCTATTTATGAATCTTCTGACGTGTTGGCTTGTGTTTGCTTAGTCAGAGGCGCTCGCCGGTCGATTACAAGGTGAAAACTAAAAGGTTCTTCGTCCTTATCTCACATTTCATCCTCTGCACAGGAAGGGCCGAGGCCTCCAACACACTGATCAACCACCACAGCCAAGGGAGAAGAGAGGAGCACAACAAGAACAGCAGGATCCAGATCGTCTACAGTTAGTTTGGAGAAAAATGGCAAAACTTTCCCTACATTTCCTCAAAGTTTCATCAAAAGCAGTTGGGAATATTTTGATTAATCAGGCGAGAAGGTGACCTCATTGATTTGCCACTGACTTGCTCTATTTCTGGAGAAGTAAACACTCCAGGTTCTCTCAGCTCGGTTGTGTTGTTTAGGCAGAAACACAAGACTCTGTTTCATCTGTAAAGGACCTGAGCTGAGTCGACTCTCTCTCTGTTCTGCCTCGGGGCGAAGTGACTGAAGCGAGGAAGAACTGGGAGCGCGATAGAATCCTGCGCTTTGTGTTCTCCACTGTGAGCCAAAGTGAAAAGCGTTTTGATTCAGCCGAGTACAGAGGCTAAACTATACGAGCCGCTGATGTATGAAGGAGTGCGGGGCCGTTTGTCCGTGCGTGTGTGTGTGTGTTTGGGCCCGTTCTGCATGGCGGCGCCGCTCGTCTCGTAGAGTTGCATTAGAATCAAATCACAATTATCTGAAGCAGGTGGCTGTCAGGCTCCTGCACCTGCTGTCTGTCTGCTGCATGAAAGAGGGGGAGACGTTTCACAACTTCTGCTGAATGGAAAAATACAGAAGCAGCAGGAGCCCGGAGGAGACACATCAGATGTTGTGCGTTACGTCAATTCAGACCAGATTCTACAGCGACGGGAGAGACGGTTGGACATTTTCCCCAAATTCTCCATTTTCCAAGAGCAGAAAATGAAATCCGTGCCTTCTTACATTTTAAACATTCTGACTCACTGTGCATGAATAAACTACACACAGATAAATGTGTGTAAAGCCAAACGAAGATACGCATCACCTCCAGCACACACACACACACACACACACCCCTAAAGCGAGAGGTGTGTGCTGTTATCACTTGGAGGAGGATAAACAATGTTAGTAAGAACACTAATCTTGGTGTAGCAGCTCAGAGCATCTCTCCCATTGCCGGAGTATAAATAGCATAATTAGCCACGGGAGGAAACACAAACGCCACTTATCTCACTAAAGGAACGCGGCGCAGAGCTCAACCTTCCTCCCATCCGCTCTACCACGCCACCTTTTACGTCACGCTGAGTATCAGGACTGGAGGGGGGGGGGGGGTGGGGGGGTGGGGGGGGGGGGGGGGGGGGAGTATGGAGGAGGAAGGAGGATTTACACCCCGAGATGATGTTGTGTCTAATCTGCAGGTTGTGGGGGGGTGAAGGCAGAGGACGAAGACGAGGATGACGGCAAGGGAATTAGAGGGCTCCTTCTTCAACCAGACGACATTTGAATTTGTTCATGACAGTACATACATATATTGGTCTCTCTCTCTCTCTCTCTCTCTCTCTGCCTGTCTCTCTCTCTTTCTCTCTCTCTGGTTGAGTCTCCCAGGTCACTGTGCCAGATGTTGCTCCTGGTTGATGCACAGAGCAGCAGAGGGACTCTCAGTGCTGCAGGCCGGAGGGCGGTGAGGTCAAAGCCCACATGAGGCTGAGACAATCTGGTGATGAGGCTCACGTCTCCAAACACAAACAATATAAGGACACAAGTCAGAGCTGAATGAAAGCTTTTGTTTGGATATAAGACACAAATCAGATGAACTAACTTCAAGGTTTCTCTGCTTTACTGGAGACGGAGCGAGTTAGAACATACACACGCTCCAAATGAGAAGCTAAGCAAATAGAGTGACGTCCCCCTGTGGTCACTCAACTCATTTGGACACACACACACACACACACACCCACACACAGCTGTAAGTGTGCTCGGGTCTTGCCAATTGTGTGATGGGTGAACAGCCCTCCACAATCCATATTTCATTTCCTGCAGTGTTAAGGGAGGAATCTCCCCAGTGGGTTCCAACTTGTCAAACTGTCACATCTCCAAAAGCCTCGCAAGGAGAATAAATCTGTTGATGTTTGCCAAAACCACCATACATCCTCCTCCCCCTCCTCCTCCTCCTCCTCCTCCTCCGTTCCTGCTTCACTCTATGACCACTTGAAGTCATGGCAGCTGTGAGAATGCACAGCGCTCGTGTCAGACGAAAGAATTATGCACATCAAAACAAACAACCCTGAGGATGAGTGCAGGCTGAATGTTTTCCTGCCTCCTTGTTTCCCACAATGTAAGCGTCTGAAGGAAGGAGCCGGTGAGGAATGGCACTGCTGCACTGCACACACACGTACTTTACCCAAGTTTGCAGCAAGTTCTGCATTATTCAGACCCAGACTCCAATAAAACAGACTCTGAATTTAATATAATTTTTTATTAGGTTGTCTGTAACTGCAGATTTTATAGTAAACAGTAGGTCGGGGAAGTTAAAGTGGAATCAGTGGGCCAACATTTGTTTCATTGCTCATCCAGAAGGCGTTTGCACTACAGAGTGGAGAAGCATGAAGATAGGAGCAGTTAAATGTCCCAATGAGACATTTAGACCTAATTACTGCAACGGCCATTAGAGAGGGAACATGGAGGGAGTGACGAGGGCGAAGAGAGTGATGAGAGTGAAGAGAGTGGAGAGGGTGAAGAGGGTGATGAGGTAGAGAGAGTGGATAGTGAAGAGAGTGAAGAGAGTGAAGAGAGAGAGTAGAGAGTGTTGAGAGAAGAGAGTGGAGAGAGTGAAGCTAGTGAAGAGAGTGAAAAGAATGAAGAGAGTGAAAAGAATGAAGAGAGTGAAAAGAGTGAGGAGAGTGGACTGAGTGAAGACTGTGAAGCCTGTAAAGAGAGTGGAGAGAGTGTTGAGAGGAGAGAGTGACGAGGGAAGAGAGTGAAGAGAGAGTAAAGAGAGTGGAGAGAGTGAAGAGTGAAAAGATAGAAGAGAGTGTTGAGAGAAGAGGGAAGAGACTGGAGAGAGTGAAGCTAGTGAAGGGAGTGAAAAGAACGCAGAGAATGAAAAGAGTAAGGAGAGTGGACTGAGTGAAAAGAGTGAAGCTTGTAAAGAGAGTAAAGAGAGTGAAGAGAGAGAAGAGTTCAAGAACTTTCTACAGCCGTAACCCAACAACACCTCGTTGTATTCTGTCAAAGAAACGACAAGAAGAAACTCCTAGTTTGACAATAAAATGACATTTGTGGTTCGTCTACAAAATGTCACAGAGACACAGAATGGCAGAATACAAATGAGGCAAAAGCAAATTTGCTCCATTCAAAGCTGCTGCAGGTATTTTGTTTTTACTTCGGGATAAACAGGTTTTGGTGGAGGAGTGTGGAGCCGCTGCGTTGTGACAGCCGTGTACTCTCAGCTGCACCATTATACATAAACATGAGCTCTCTTATATAAAGCTCATTTTACAGACGTATAAATTGTGGATCGTCCCTTTTTGTTTTTACCACATTTCTTTATTTCTGCATCTTTTGTCTTTGCCCTTTTTAATTTCTCGTCTCTCTTCTTCTTCTTCTTCGTCTATTTTACCCGCTGTACTTTCCCCCTTTGATCGCTGCGTGCTGTTGTCGGGGGCGACCGCTAGTCTCCCCGGCGTCCTCAACCTCGGGATCTCTCCGGCAAATGACCTATCATTAAAACCAGAGCACATCCCCGAACTGTGAGAGTGAAACCATGTGACGGGAAAGAAAAAAAGCCTCCAGGAATCATTTTAAAAGAGACCTGATGAAGCAAATTAGCCCCAAAAGTTTCCCCTTAAATGTGTGTGCAGCCTAATAAATGATGGCTGAGAGGACTAAGCGCGTCCCTGGGCTATCATTTAGTTATCTCACCATGAAATGTAAATTACAGTCTTCTTAAGGTTGTAATGTGCACTATATTATTCATGAGGTTATGATTGCACCATTTCGATCTTTTGAATATTCAAAATGTGACAAATGAAAAAGATTGGACCCTAATGTGATCACGGGGGATAAGAACATCGGGGACGCGATGCATAATGCATGAAAACACTGTGGGGCTCACTCACTGCAGGCTTGACGTAAGGATTCATGACTGGCAATTAAAGTTTGGATCTGCTTCTTGGCCTAATCTAGATGGTCTAAATCCTTTTCTAATGAATTACCTTCAATTATTGCTGGCTCCAGTCCCCCCGTGCTCGTTTACACGAGGAGAACACGACGCTCAGACTCATTTACTGGTAAACCTGCGGACGCCAGCACGTGCGGGAAATGAATGTGAAAGAGCGACTACAGACATTAATTGGAGTTTGGAGGAGAGAGTGTGCGTGCGCTCGTTCGTGTGTGTGTGTGTGTGTGTGTGTGTGTGTGTGTGTGTGTGTGTGTGTGTGTGTGTGTGTGTGTGTGTGTGTGTGTGTGTGTGTGTGTGTGTGTGTGTGTGTGTGTGTGTGTGTGTGTGTGTGTGTGTGCATTATTCCAGGCGGCAGAAGATGGATCATTGTGGAGATGGATTGCGAGCCAGTAGGGAAACGGAGTAATTATGATGTGCTGAAGAGCAAAGTGAGAGCTGTCTTAAGAACCGGCCCTGCAGCCATCAGATACTCAAGCATACTTCATTACATCACATGGCCAATTACATTTTGTGTCAGTGAGTGATTTATTGCTCGGACGCCGCATCTCGCCTGACAGCCAGTCAGACACGATGGGGCCGATTGTGTTCCACGCCTTTGGATGAACTCTTTATCCGTGTGACATATGCACTGTGCAGTTTGGTGCACTTTGACTTATCGGAGCGTTGCCATCTTACACACACACACACGCAGGATGTATACATTAAAAACTAGAAACATATGAGCAACACACACACACACACACACACACACACACACACACACACACACACACACACACACACACACACACACACACACACACACACACACACACACACACACACACACACACACACACACACACACACACACACACACACACGAGTGGGTCATGGATTCAATCAGGAGGAGGCTGGAAGGAGGAGGAGCTGCGTGTTTCTAATGACCATGTGGTTTCCAAACACAAATGCATGTCTGAGCCAAATCAGTCTAAATGATTGTGAATGATGTAAGGCAGAACAAAGCTGTGCTGTAAGAGGCTACACTCACACTTTACAGGTCAATTTAGGCTCCAAATTCAAACCTACACAACAGATATGAGTCGTGGAGTGACAGGACAGTGTATGCATGTTGTTTTTACCTTATGTGGCTTACATCCAGCTTCTCCTACATCATTTATGTGTACTTCTCAGACTTTTCGATGCTCTGCAGCTTCAAAACAGACAAGAAAATAAGAGGAGAATATTAATATGCCTCACATACAGCGTTGAGAGAGGATTCAAAGCATGAATTTGTCATCTTGGTGGCACATCTAAATAAACAAACCTGCATTAGCAGACAAGGCCGGGCGTAATTACTGTGTTTTAAGGAACATTTGCCTTTGGAGGAACAAAATGAAAGAATGAAGCCATTTATAGCCCAGAGGGAGAAGCAGATGGGTGAGATGTGCAGGCTCATAATTACACATCGCAACATTTTCTTCAGTTCTTCTGTCGCTGCTGGAATAAAAATCAGCAACATCTCTTGTCTTAATGTATTTGTTTCTCAATCAATATTCAGGTGTTTATGTTGTTTTTTGTGTCATATTACTTGGACACAAGGTCACTTAATATAAAGTTGATGTTTAAAAAGCCACCTACTAAAACTACTAAACCAGGGTCAAATCAGAGCATCAGAACTCAGAATGTAAAAGTACAACTCCAAGTTTTCCCTGTGTTTAAGTCGTTTTATTCTGCGTGGACAGATGCATCTGCTCTCCAACAATACAGGAGAGAGACATCATTAATGATAATAATGTGCTGGAGAGAAATGAAAGAGAAGTAATGATAGCAAACAACAATCAATGTAAAGTTCAAAGACATTTCCAAAACAAACACTCAGCATTCACTGAAAAGCACCAAGCTGCAGATGCAAAAGATGTAGAAGAGCGATGGCGTCACCGCTGAGGAGAGCAGATGCTCCAAGAAGATCGTAAGGCACTGAAAGCCTTCACAGATGCAGATGACCTGAAAGAAAAATTTACTAAAATATCAAATCAATTCAAAAACAAACGTGAAATTGCTCAGAAAATGAATCCAAAGACCATTAGATTGATCAATGAGACATGGATCCACAGGGGCTTAGGGGTTAACCTGCGGAACCCATTTATTCCGATTTTTGTTTCAGGTGCAACAACATGATACTTTAGGACATCAGCATATTGGGAATGACGTCATGAGAGGAGGACGTTTTACTGAAACTAGTACACAAACTCCACTTGAGCAGGTTTAGTGATCAGCTGCCTGTGATCATGTGACCTCACCAGACTATTGATCATTACATCACTCGTCGGTTCTTCTGGGCTTTAAAAAGCATATTAGAGGTAAAAGACGATATGCCACCGCGACAGCTACCGCGGTGCACGATGGGACTTGAAGTCCCAGGGGTGCGCACGCTGTATACCGGCGGCCGGAAAATACGATCTCACGGGTCGGATACGATTGTAGCGCGGACCGGATGTGACCCGCTGTTTAACGTCTTTGTTGTATAGAAGGCGATTAAAGTAAATATGAATTCGAACATTTATCAAAGCATGTCTGTTCCTACCTTCAGTTTCACGACGCATGCGCATCAGTGTTTCCGCAGTTTGCGTCTCCAGCCGCACAACTGACGTGATCTGCGTGTGTGGACTGAACCAAGCTCAGCACATTCACACACAAACATAAACACCGCCCCCATAGATAAATATAAATATATGTAAATGTAAATGTAATTATAAAGTATGTAAAGCACTTCATATGTAGTTTTCTCATAGTTTGTCAACATCGTTCTACCTTTTAAAAGAAACAAATCAATTTGAGCCTTTAATCAATCAGTGATGGTTTAACCCGGCTAATAAAGTTCACCTGGAGCACTGCCTCTTTCTGTCCCTCAACCAGATGACAGCAACAGGTGAGAAACACTGCTGATGTGATTTTATGATTGTTAGATTGGCATTGAAAAGGACAAACTAGCAGCTAATGCTAAACATGAGCTGTGTCCTCTTTGAGGTTGAAGTGCTAAAGTAGAAGCTAATATGTAGCTGTAGCATCAAGCAGACTAGCTGCTAATGTCGCTCTCATGTCACCCTTTAGTGTGAGACCCCAGAGTAGTGTATGTGCCTCCCGAAATCCAACCCCTTGTCCTCGCCGTGGGAGGTGGAAACAGGCCGAGTCCAGGTGAGTCCAGACACCCCCCCCCATATGCCCCCCATATGTGCGCCCCATTGATCTGTTTGTTATTTTCTATACTGTTTTCCATGCGTGGAGGCCCGTGTGTCTTCATACCCTTTATTAACTGTAACATGTATATGTATGTGCCCCATGTCCGCCCCCTCTGACCCTGTGTGCCTCATTCCCCTATGTGCCCCCTATGGATCTCCCTAAGCGGAGGCCTGTGTCTTCATCTTTTCCCTTTCTTAACTGTCACATGTATGATCCCCCCATGTGCCCCCCATGTGCCCCCCCTCATCCCCCATCTGCCCCCTAGTCCCCCATGGATCTGTTTGATATTTTCTATACTGTTTTCTTTCCGAGGAGGCCCGTGTGTCTTCATCTTTACCCTTTATTAACTGTCGTATGTATGTATGTATGTACCCCATGTCTGTCCCCGTGTGCCCCATTCCCCAAGTGCCCCCTGTGCCCCAATGGATCTGTTTGTTATTTTCTATACTGTTGTCCTTCAGCGGAGGCCTGTGTCTTCATCTTTACCCTTTCTTAACTGTATGAGCCCCCATGTGCGCCTCATCTGCCCCCTATGCCCCCATGGATCTGTTTGTTATTTTCTATACTGTTTTCCTTGCATGGAGGCCCGTGTGTCTTCATCTTTACCCTTTATTAACTGTAACATGTATGTGTATGTTCCCTGTGTCTGCCCCCTCTGTCCCTGTGTGCCCCCATTCCCCTATGTGCCCCCTGTGCCCCCATGGATCGGTTTGTTGTTTTCTATACTGTTTTCCTCGCGTGGTTTGCCCGTGTCTTCATCTTTACTCTGTATTTACTGCAACATGAATGTGTCCCCATGTGCCCCCCCTCATCCCCCATGTGTGCCTCGTCTGCCCCCTATTCCCCCATGGATCTCTTTGTTGTTTTCTATACTGTTTTCCTTCCTTGGAGGCCCGTGTGTCTTCATCTTTACCCTTTATTAACTGTAACATATATGTGTGTGTGCGCCCCATTCCCCCCATATGCCCCCCATAGATCTGTTTGTTATTTTCTATACTGTTTTCTTTCCGAGGAGGCCCGTGTGTCTTCATCTTTACCCTTTATTAACTGTCACATGTATGTGTATGTTCCCTGTGTCTGCCCCCTCTGTGCCCCCATTCCCCTATGTGCCCCCTGTGCCCCCATGGATCGGTTTGTTATTTTCTATACTGTTTTCTTTCCGAGGAGGCCCGTGTGTCTTCATCTTTACCCTTTATTAACTGTCGTATGTATGTATGTACCCCATGTTTGTCCCCGTGTGCCCCATTCCCCAAGTGCCCCCTGTGCCCCCATGGATCTGTTTGTTATTTTCTATACTGTTGTCCTTCAGCGGAGGCCTGTGTCTTCATCTTTACCCTTCCTTAACTGTATGAGCCCCCATGTGCGCCTCATCTGCCCCCTATGCCCCCATGGATCTGTTTGTTATTTTCTATACTGTTTTCTTTCCGAGGAGGCCCGTGTGTCTTCATCTTTACCCTTTATTAACTGTCACATGTATGTGTATGTTCCCTGTGTCTGCGCCCTCTGTCCCTGTGTGCCCCCATCTGCCCCCTGTGCCCCCATGGATAGGTTTGTTGTTTTCTATACTGTTTTCCTTGCGTGGTTTGCCCGTGTCTTCATCTTTACTCTTTATTTACTGCAACATGAACGTGTCCCCATGTGTGCCTCGTCTGCCCCCTATTCCCCCATGGATCTCTTTGTTGTTTTCTATACTGTTTTCCTTCCTTGGAGGCCCGTGTGTCTTCATCTTTACCCTTTATTAACTGTCGTATGTATGTATGTACGTACCCCATGTCTGTCCCCGTGTGCCCCATTCCCCAAGTGCCCCCTGTGCCCCATGGATCTGTTTGTTATTTTCTATACTGTTGTCCTTCAGCGGAGGCCTGTGTCTTCATCTTTACCCTTTATTAACTGTCACATGTATGTGTATGTTCCCTGTGTCTGCCCCCTCTGTCCCTGTGTGCCCCATTCGCCTATGTGCCCCCCTGTGCCCCCATGGATCGGTTTGTTGTTTTCTATACTGTTGTCCTTCAGCGGAGGCCTGTGTCTTCATCTTTACCCTTTCTTAACTGTATGAGCCCCCATGTGCGCCTCATCTGCCCCCTATGCCCCCATGGATCTGTTTGTTATTTTCTATACTGTTTTCTTTCCGAGGAGGCCCGTGTGTCTTCATCTTTACCCTTTATTAACTGTTACATGTGTGTGTAAGTTCCCTGTGTCTGCCCCCTCTGTCCCTGTGTGCCCCCATTCGCCTATGTGCCCCCCTGTGCCCCCATGGATCGGTTTGTTTTCTATACTGTTTTCCTCGCGTGGTTTGCCCGTGTCTTCATCTTTACTCTTTATTTACTGCAACATGAACGTGTCCCCATGTGCCCCCCCTCATCCCCCATGTGTGCCTCGTCTGCCCCCTATTCCCCCATGGATCTCTTTGTTATTTTCTATACTGTTTTCCTTCCTTGGAGGCCCGTGTGTCTTCATCTTTACCCTTTACTAACTGTAACATATATGTGTGTGTGCCCCCTATGTCCCTGTGTGCCCCATTCCCCCCATATGCCCCCCATAAATCTGTTTGTTATTTTCTATACTGTTTTCCTTCCTTGGAGGCCCGTGTGTCTTCATCTTTACCCTTTACTAACTGTAACATATATGTGTGTGTGCCCCCTATGTCCCTGTGTGCCCCATTCCCCCCATATGCCCCCCATAAATCTGTTTATTTTCTATACTGTTTTCTTTCCGAGGAGGCCCGTGTGTCTTCATCTTTACCCTTTATTAACTGTAACATGTATGTGTATGTTCCCTGTGTCTGCCCCCTCTGTGCCCCATTCCCCAAGTGCCCCCTGTGCCCCCATGGATCTGTTTGTTATTTTCTATACTGTTTTCCTTGCATGGAGGCCTGTGTGTCTTCATCTTTACCCTTTATTAACTGTAACATGTATATTTACGTGCCCCATGTCTGCCCCCTCTGCCCCCTGTGCCCCCCATGTATCTGTTTGTTATTTTCTATACTGTTTTCTTTCCGAGGAGGCCCGTGTGTCTTCATCTTAACCCTTTATGAACTCCAACATGTGTATGTTAACCTGCGAGCCCGTGTGCTCTAACATTTAAAGTGCTGTTCTGCTTTGTGTATGTAACTTATGAGTGTTTGGAGAGGCCCGTGTGCTTCACTAACACTCCATGCTGCTGTGTTGTGTCAGTGTGGTGAGCCGCCGCTGCTCCACACTGCTATGAGATGTATTTTGCTGTATTGTGTTTCACTCTATTGTGTTTCACTCTATTGTTGCACCTCCTGCAACATTGGACCACCTGTGTGAATTTCATTGGAGAAGGGTCAGGAAGAAGTCGTGTTGGACTACATTTAGTGTTGCATTAAATTGAAAAGGACAAACTAGCAGCTAATGCTAAACATGAGCTGTCCTCTTTGTGGTTGAAGTGCTAAAGTAGAAGCTTATATGTAGCTGTAGCATCGAGCAGACTAGCTGCTAACGTCACCCTCATTTGAGCCTTTAGTTTGGGCCGACAGAGTAGTGTAGAGGCCTCCCACAAATCCAACCCCTCGTCCTCGCCGTGGGAGGTGGAAACAGGCCGAGTCCAGGTGAGTCCAGACAGGATGCAGCATCTGAAGCCTGGTAGCTCTGCTAGCTGAGCCTGACAAAGCTGTAACCTGTCTGGACTCACCTGGAGACGGTCTGGCTAACGGGGCCCTGGTCTGTGACTTCATGTTGCAGCACTCGATACTGAAATGTCTGTCTTTCATGTTTAACATGGACTCAGTCTGTTTAGTATCTTTCACCCAGCTTTACTCCCCGACAGTCTGAAGGTGAAGCTTATTTCCTTACAGCCCGTTATGCCTCCCCTGCAGGGCGGTGTAGCAACCTCACACTCCTGTGATGTCATATGGTAACATAGCCATCAGCCTGTTGGAAGTACCAGGTTCATCTCCAGCATCCTGGGAACTCTGACCTCTCAGGCTGCAGAGTCTCTATACAGCAGAGATTCATGAAGTGATTCCACTGAGACCAGTAGAAGTCCCAACAATGAATGTGTCCTGTAATCTTCTGGATGTTTACAGCTGTTGCAGATGTTGTCTTAATGTGTCTCTTCATGCTCCGGCTCTGATGCGTTGGCGGCGGTGGATGAGTTTTTCTCTCTCCAGGTCGTCTTTTATCGGTCAAGAAGTTAAGTTTGGATCTGGAGACGCCAAAGCATTTCATCATTCTGTCTGATCTTGGAGTGCAGAGCTCTCAGCTGCCTGGCTTCAACTTGCCTCCACTCTAACAGGCCACAACAAACACATGAGGAAGCTCGAGAAATCTTTAAAATCTGGGGTGTTTTAAACTTGCGATATCTGAAAAACCATGAAATATTTGAAAATGCTAAATGGCTCAAAGAAAGTCAGAAGTGTGAAAATTAGTGTCTTATAACTTTCAGATTGTCAATAAAGTATTTACCAACCTGGCAACCCAAGAGTTGCTCAGTCAAGTTGTTATGAAATCTGCCTTTTTAGGAATTAGAAATGTAGTTTGACTGATATCCTGTGTGTGTGTGTGTGTGTGTGTGTGTGTGTGTGTGTGTGTGTGTGTGTGTGTGTGTGTGTGTGTGTGTGTGTGTGTGTGTGTGCGCGTGTGCGCGCGCGCGCTCTGTAACTTCAGGCCAGCATTGGACTCATCACAGCCGTTTGTTCCAAATCCACCTGCTGCTGTCAGACATCTTTCACGATCTGTCAGATCGTCTTGGCTGCGTCCTTTGTGTGCACTTCACCGGCGTCTCTGCTGATATTACGCTTGCACCAGGCATCTTTCCGGCACAATAAACATGCAGACATGGTGGGATTTAACAGCTGAGGATGAGGAATCCAGACTCAGATCAAAGATGACACTTCCTCTTCTTCTTGTTTCTTTACCATGGAGACGCCGAAACATTCATCATGGAAGCCTTCAGCCGTGATACACAATACTGCCATCATCCGACCCTGCTGCAGGGAAGGTGGAACATAATCCGTCTGGAGAGATTACACAAATATTTTTATCCCCATCATTCCTGTCAAGGCACCGGCAGGCTCGGCGCTCCACGGGCCCCTTTCCTTTCTTTCCCAGCTTCTCCGATGTATTTTGGATTCTGGCCTCTCCAGATGCCCTTCTCTCCTATCCCAAGCCGAGGAATGAGGGCAGCAGCTCGGCGGTGAGATGCCTGCGAGCCCAGGAGACCCCGTGACCCTGAGGGGGCTGTGTGAGGGGCCCCTGAGGAGCAGACTGACACTCAGGGGTCACACACAATGAACCCAGGACTGGAAAACAGTAGAATCAGTGTTTCAGGCTTGAGCCCTTCAGATACAAGGAAAAAGAGAATTTTGCAGCCTTTGATTTGTATGTGAAGCTCGCTGTCGTATCGGCAATAAAACATAAGGTCATAAAAGTCGTATAGCCATAATACACAGTGTACGAGAGGAAAGTGTGTGTGTAAGATGAACACACAGATGGAATTAAATATGAACCGAGTCTCCATGTGGAGTTGGAGATGATGCAGAGGCTCCTGGTTTACGCCCCACTTAATCATTCTGCAATCAAATCATCCAGGTCAGTCGCTGTTAAAGCCGATTTGAATCCAATTAGGGTGTTTATGTGACGTGTGAAAGTGTCGATTTATGGCCTTAATTGGAGTTAATCAAAGTTTTAACACAGACATGGTCACTGTTATCCATGACTGAACCACTGCTTGTGTTATTAACTCCAGCATTACGTCCCCACCTCCACGCTGAGTCACTCCCTAGAGGTGATTGTGACCCAGGAGAGGATTCAAGTCTTTGCCGAGGACTCGCAATGACTCTTTGGAGTTTCTGACTGAGTTCATCTCCTGCGTCTACTCCACTCTAATACCCAGATGGATCAATTGGAGCACAAACCTGCTGTGTCATTCCCATTAAAGTCCTCACACAGACTCGTGTCTACTTAGCCTGCCCCCAAGCCTCCTATGATCTAACGGGCAGCGTGTACTCTTGTTCATTTCGCCCTATTTCATGCCAGGGACACACTTTGTTACTTTACTGCTTTCATGGGGGAACAAGAAGATATAAAGAATTTATCTCCTCCATAAACTGAATCTAGGCCACTGGCGGGTTGACGGTTCGATTCCTGCTCAACATTTCTTCCAACTGGCCTTGCTGGGCGAACTTGTAAGTCCGTTTGTAGCTGTGAAGTGTGTGTGAGTGTGACTCTCTCTGGGTTATATACAAGCATTATAAAAGTGTCGCGCATTCATCATTAATGTGACGAATAAATCCCCTGATAAACGACGCTGCCTGGCCCGGGACACAAACGCTGACGTAAACACACTGAACACACTAAACACACGGCACGGAGAGTAAATCAGTGACTCCATTAACATGCGTGACATTTCTCCATGTTTGTTGCGTTTCTGCTACGATGTCAAAACGATCTTTTTGGCAGGTTTTTCAAAGTTTACAGCAGCCGTGTTACTATCACTGTAATTAGGCAACATGGCCATCAGAGCTGCCAAACAAGCTGTCAAATTACCGCCTGATTATAGATTGTGGATGATTATACGCTTTGAAAATGTCCAAATTTCCAGGTTGAGACACACACACACACACACACACACACACACACACACACACACACACACACACACACACACACACACACACACACACACACACACTCATTAGCAGGACCGGCAGCGTGTGTTTGCATCACGCCTCACATCTCCACGCATCAACGATCTTCTCATTCCCCGCACGTCTCTGCTACACGGCTTTGAAGGTGTAGAAGGACGATTTCAGACCTCCGGTTCAATGCTGCGCTCGCCGCTCTTTGGCTTCACAAGAAATAAACTCCGGATGAACCAGGATATGTCAATAACAGCCGGCAAGGTAGCCGGACCCTGAACTCCTCACCGTTCAGATATCAGACCTCTGCCTCTCTAAAGTCCATCCAGATAGAGTTTGACTGGACGTGGACATTCACAGGCAGAGGCGATCCTGTAAAAGTGTTTGAGCAAGGCATCTCCTCTCTCTGTCTCTGTGCTGAGCGCTCGGTTCATTAAATGTTTCTTATAAATAAATTCAAGCTGATAAAACTAAATTGTAGAACAAAAATGAAACATAACCTTTGGAAATGAGCTCATTATCTATTTTTAATGTTGATGTCATGAAAGTTTTGTCGCTCCCTTGAAGAGGAAGCTGAACGACACCCGACAGAACCATTTTTAGAAAGTGTCTGTGATTGGTGCAGGGCTCTTACTCTTCTTCTGTGGTCGTATCCTGTCTGACTGACTCCAGCTGTGTAATTATCTTCCGCTGCTCTGCAGTAAATGTCAAGAACACGAACTTGTCACCAAGTATCTCAGGATGCACCTGTTGCCTTAACCTCATTCTGCAGGAGGAGCAATCGGGCAGAGGTGCAGATGAGACACTCCAGCCCCTAAGCCCTGTTTACATGGTGGCATGTTTGGAAGTCTCTAGGCGAACACACACACACACACATTTGCATGTTGTGACAAGAATCCTATCAACACTGAGCGCTCACACCTTCTTCTCTTCCTCTTCCTCTGTCTGCCTCCTCCTCAGCTCTGGCTTATAAATAAGAGAATTACATTTGCTTAAATCTGATGTTGTGGTTTTTCCTCCCTGCCTGCTAGTAAGCGGCAAAGGTTCTTGGTTTGCTGAAATCCCAGAGACTAAAGTCCGGCTGTGCTGAGGCGCGAATCAAAGCCGGACCAAGGTAGGAAACTCAGAGCAACCAGAAACAGGCAGGGTTTGGGGATTTCAGCTGCCTGTGGAAACATTCCTGTACTGAGGGGAGAAGAGGGGAAACATGGGTTCAAATCCAGCTCAGGTTGATGTGTGTCCATGCAAGATGTAGAAGTAGACCGTGTCAAAGGCTCCGTATAGGGAGAGAGACTAGAGAAGACTGGAGACCTGAGGGATGAACTCTGCAAGCTCATGCTGTTATTCCTAGAGAAAATAAAATGAAACAAAGCTTTCAAATGGTTCTGAATGAGATTTAAGCTTCAACAGGGTGATGGAAATGTACAGCTAACATGTTAAACAGCTACAAAATGCTGAAATGTCGAATAAATGTTCTTTTCTCAGCATTTCTGAGGGTTGTTTGCGTTTCTAAACATTAACCTCCCTATACGATCTTATATATTGTTCTTGTCTGTTTGCATCAGAGAAAACATGAAAAAGACTCCAAAGAGTTTAAAAAAACCCTTCCTTTATGGCTCCATAACGTTTGCCCGCACAGTTGTTAAGTAATAGTGCCAGCGTACGCTAAAAGCAAACCCCCCTCTCCCCGTCACGGTGTAAGTTTGATGGGTGTGACAGAAACCTTTCCTGATGAGCTCCTTATTGATTAAAAATGGCCATCACCCTTCCAGGCTCCAATCTTAAAGCGCCGGCGTGCAGATTGATGTGCTTTCCTGGGAGGTTTATCTTTGCCTTAATGCCTCTTTGTTCAGCGCCGTATTGGTGTTTCTGTCACGTTGCTAAAATCTATGGCGCAATATCACTCGCTTGGAATGGGCTCATCCAAGCGTCAGGCCCCGGGTGATCTATGGGCCAATATGACCGCGGGAGGGGAAAGAGGGGAGAAAAAGCAGTAAAATCATAAACTTATATCTTTATTCTGATTGATTATGTTTAGTCTCCCTGTAAAAAAAATATATTCCCAGGATAGATTATACACAAACAGCAGCAGCTTGTGTTGAATACATCCCTGTCTCGCTCCATAAAGCAGCTTCCCCGCTCGCTCGCTCGTGTGTGTGTGTGTGTGTATGTGACTGGTGTTTCAATTGCGCGGCGGCGGCGGTTTTGCTGCGACATCCACACGGCTCGTGATCACACGTGAAAGCACTTAGAGGCGTGATTGATATGTGGATGGCGTTCGCGGCCTTTTTTCCACGTTTTCAGCTGCTGGCACCCACAGACGCGGCAGCTGTTGTCACCGGGCTCACCGTTTGGGTCAAGCTTCTGAGTCGGCGCCTCTCGCTGACTCAAGCACGTTCTCTGTGATTATGCTAATCGCCCCGGCCATTCTTCCTCAACGCCTCGACTTCCTCCAGCTGCTCGGTTTGGTCCCGTTCCCGTTCTGTGTTACTTGTGAATTAGAAGGTTTGCATTTTAAAAGACTCCGCCCCCCCAAAAAATTACCAAACGCCTCACCGAGGACAACAGGGAGGTTTGACTTTAAACACTGTTTTAATATTGGATCCATTTTGCTGGAGGATGTTGTCGGGGTTCGTCTCCCTTTGGCTCGGCCGCACATTCCCGTGCACGCCGCAGATTAATAGGCAGACGACTGGCTGGTTGACAGACTGGAGGCTGAAGCAAGAGAGCAGGAATCTCGTCCTTATCAGGGAAAAAGGGAGAAAGGATTCCCTAAAAAGGATGAAACCTTGAAGGAGGAGAATTGAAAGAGACGCAGTAATGCAGGGAAAATAGAATAAATACAACGCTGGAGTGCTGATTCAATAAGAGAACCGAGTCCACAGAGACGTGTGGTCAGGATAGGAATCTGAGAGTGAGAGAGAGGCGAGGAAGAGTAAATACATCCACACCATTCACACTGCAAGACTGGGGCTTTCTGTTTGTTTGTCTATTCCCATGATGCACCGGTGCTGTGCCTGATCCAGATTCAGGTTCAGATCCGGATTCAGGTTTTGCTCGGTCAGGGAGTCGCAAATTAGGGTGAGGAACACGAAACCTGCCATGATGCTGAATCAGCAAGTTCTCTAATAGTGACAGATGCATCTTCAGTCAAGCTGCTTCTCTCTCCAGATCACTTTATTGTACAGTTCTGTGTTATAGTTAGAACAATGCATTTAGTCTCGGTGTCATATTTGTGTTGTTGACAACAGAAAACACAACCCCTAACATAAAGGGCAATTCAGCAGTTTGAGCGAGTGACTGCAGATCCATATTTGGAGTGAAATATGCTTGAATGCTTAAATCAAAAGCAGTGAAGTCTGTGGTGTTAACCTCCGATCAGCTGATCCCTCTCCTCTCCTCTCCTCTCCTCTCTGGCACCCACGCCGGCTCAAATTGCCCAGAGGAATGCTTATTTCCAGGCATCAGAGCGCAGGCCAGACAATGTGTGTCCTTTCCAGAGGGTATCAGGGATTGGCACGGCCGCTGCTCCCCTCCGCTCGCAGGGCCTTTGTGATTCCCCAGGGGGCCAGGGACCAGGCGGGGATCCTTGGCGCCGTTCTGCTCTTTCACCCAGTCAGCCTTCATTAGCCTGGGCTGTAGCATGCACTGTGTTGGACCGTCACACACACACACACACTCACACAGAGTCCTCCATAGACACGCACAGGCACACACACCTGTCGTATCTGTAAACACACCCTTCAAACTTGACTGCTCAGTTCAACACATGAACTTGAGGAAACATATTGCTGCAATTAGACAAGAAATGGAGCCAAACTGTTTAATGAACAGAAGTGTGAGAGCTTCATCTCTGCGCACACACACACACACACACACACAACCTAGTTTTGTTTTTCAATGTTTCACTGTCATATTAGTGTAATTATTGAAGATGATTAATTGCTAAGACATGAATAAGGACGAGGCGTTGCTTTGTATCATAATAAGGCTGAAATTTAGTCAAACTAATATTTGGAAATGGCCGACGTGTCAGTTTGATGCTCAGATAGTTTCCACCTTGATGTGAGAGTTTGTTCTGTGATGAAGACTCCACAGCCTCACAGCATGACGCTCACATGTCTGAGTCACTTCACAGACACTTCCTCTGCTGTGTGTTTCCTCCATGTTACTGTGATTATGGTGTTAAGTGGACATATCAACCAGATAGATTGATCAAAGTAACAGATTATCATTGTTAACCTCATGTAGAATGGTTTAGAGGAGTCACACTTGGCCTGCAGTTCAGAGTGTAAACAATAAGCACAAGCTGTTTATGCAAATTGCCTGAAAAATGATCAGTGGATGATGTCGTTATGACAAAGTGAAGACAGGCAGCTGATGTGTTTGTGTGTGTGTGTGTGTGCGCGTTTAGAGCTCTAATAAAAGCATCTTGACAACAGCCACCTCGACACAAAGGTGTGTGTGGCCAGCGTCTGTCATCCGTCTCCTCACATGTACGCACGTCAGCTTAGCGCGTTAACCTTGGTTTCCTCCTGTCTGCTTCCAGTGAAGCGCCAATTAAGATCCACGGTGTGTGTGTTCTTGTAAGTCTTTAAATGCAGGAGAATGAAGTCTTTGTGACTCAGTAAGTGTTCTTCTCTCTTTAGTGAGCTGACATTTACCTGCTGAAGCCATTATGACTGTGAAAAATGACACATTATCCGCTAACATACACATTTGTATTGCTGTTGTTCAAAATGGGACACAGATAACAAAAGAAGAAGATAAGGGTGGAGCTGCAGGGAATCAATGGCAGCTTCACCAGCGTCACACTTCCACTTATCAGGTATGGTACTCTGCTCGGATCAATACCCGTCAATACAATGCATCATTAGTTTCTGCCGGTTCAGCACAGAGGCGGTGATCAGTCATCGTGAAATGACCTCTGAACCTTGAACGCAACACGCCTCAGCCAATCAGAGCAGTGGAGCTGAACCTTCCGTGGGTTGTTATTCACTAGTGTGTGTGTGTGTGTGTGTGAGCTTTACTTTAATGCCCCGCTTATTAAATCCTCTCAATGAGGCCTTTCATCGCTCCATAATATAGAGCAGTAATTAAAGGTTAACGTAGCCGGGCGGCGCTTCTGTCACAGAGGTGCTGTGGAGCCGTGATGTGCTGAATGACACGCTTCAGAAAGTTCTGTTAAACCTAAATGAGGAACGACTTCATCCAGAACCGCCCAGAACAAACTCCGTGCTCGGCTTTGCCCGAAGCCTCCAGCATGAATCACTCCTTTATTCCACCATGCAGGTGATGGACACTGGAGGAAGTTGAGACATAATACCTGCGTCTAATCTCTCACTCACTGCAAGCTCCTTTTAGCTCAATTTTTTAGTTTTGCTGCGTAGAAAAAGATTAAAACAGAAATCGTCTATTTGTTATTGTTTGCTGGAGATAATTTGGACCTCAGCCTGGGGATGACGATCCCTCAGGAGGAGCAGAAGAGGAGCAAGGAGACGCGGCTCATATCTGCTCGATCAAGGCCTAGAACCCAAAAACCCTGGGAAAAACAACGCAATAAATATTTCACATCGTCTCCCGACTGGCATACAAATACATTTATTAATGGAATCTGCGTTGAACAAAGCCTCCTGGTCTCTGGAGGAGGAGGAAGTCAAAACGCTTTCTGGGCTCTTTTGTTCTCATTCAACCTCAGATGTAAAGCGAGAAATAAGTGTGGAGTATGGGAATATTTGTTCTCATTGTTTTCCATGATGGCGGCAGGGAAAAGGAGAGGCAGGAACGCCGCATTCCGCTTGTTAACGACACTTTGAAACTGAAGTGTTTCAAGAGGACTGAGGATAACAAAGAGCCTTCAGTCTCCACCGACACTCTTTAAATGTTATCGTCCTTCATGTAAATGTGAGATTACGGAACTTTCGCAACGTACCCGCCGCACTCATGAGCCACTTTCATCTATTTCTTCTCTTGTTTACCATTTTCTACTTTATTTATCTGATGGCTGCTGGTGTGAATGCGGAGCTTTAATTCACCTTGTATCCCATTTTCAGGGGTAGAAAAACACTCAAATGTGTTTTATTAGTGGATATTAATGATGCAAAACAGAATTTATACACAGAATATCAGCTGCATATGAATACTTTCATGTTTCCTTTGCAGCACACAGGATTGAGTTGATATAGGAATGTATAGTAAACCTCATCCCTTCATTAGTTTCCTCCACTGAAGCCCTCTGGTGACGCTCCTAAGCCTTTATAATTCTCAGGATGTAAATTTGTTGGCATCCGATTGGCAGCGTTCTTGGCGAGCGTTCCTTTACGTCTTCTAAAGCCTCGGCCGAGCTCCCGTCCAGCTCGGTCCCTGGGATATCTCAGCCCAGCAGAAGCCGTCTGCATTGATCCAGGCTGGTATAAAGGATCTGTTGGTGTGGGACTTGAGTACTGGCTCTGGTTTAATTCACTTGTAGGGGAGGTTTGACCCAAAGAACATCTGTCATCAATGCACGCAAACACAGCCAGCCGCAGACGCCGGCCCCCTCGCTCGTCTTCCAGAAAGCTGCACGGTAAGAAAAACAGGCATTCAATACTAATCAAATGAATCAGTTTAAGTGCATTTGTGCCCGGTGGATCCATCAGGCCCGGCTCTTATCTGAGGCAGCAGCTGATAGTGCTGCGCGCTGCACATCCAGGCCCGGGCCGCCGTCCACGCCCGCTTTCACGCCCGCACAGCTCGGTGGGAGGGGCCGACAAGCGCGGTTCGTCTCTCACATGTGGGCCGGTGGGCGCAATCCAACCTCATTAATTTCACGGCAATTCATTTTTGTAGCCGAATCGCTGATCAAAGTCCATTTGGGCCCTAATGAGACTGACGGGAAAGATGGACGCCTGGATGACGGCCCGCTGCCTTTCAGAACACACAGCCCACGCCATGTGAGTCTGAAGGCTTGACGGAGGGCCATAATTACACTTTTTATATAATATTTAATGCTCACAATCGGCTCCAGATGTTTGCTTTTATATAACATCAGCAGCATGAATCAGCCGCCACCCTATCAGTCGCCTTTACTGCCTGTTAAATGTCAGAACTCTACAGTTTAATGACGGCGTCCACATGAGGTTAATTAGCGGAGTGGAGTGCAGCTATTATCGGAATTGGACTTAATTAGTTACATATTTTGATCTTGAATCAAACCGTCCACACTTTATATGGAGCCAATATAAAGTTAATTGGTGTCGTATTGCCACAACACAGCAACAAACGGCCGTAAACCTCAACGCCCGACGTGAAATATGAGGATCGGACCGAGCGGCCGGCCCATCGACAACCAAACTAACAAGGCGGCAGAGCGTCAACAGACCGTCAACGTGCCAATACGGGGCGACTATAAACCCGTGTACAGTGTGAGGCGCTTACACACTCTAGCTTTCACATTCCTCTGGACAATGGCTGCGTGTGTGTGCCTGTGTGTGTGTGCGTGTGTCCTGCCTCCTCCAGCCTCATGAATTTTCATTGATGTGTGTGTCCTGTTGCCTGCCTGAGATGACAGAGATGGCACAGCGCCCGAAGACCCCGTCCTGCATTCCAATGGCCATTAATTGAGTACCTGCCCGTCATCTGGTCCCTGATTGATGACATAATTAGAGACGGGGCTGTTTGATGGAGATGCCTCGCAATCTCCTCTGTCTGTTGGCCTTTGTGTGGATGTGAGGCCGCTGGGGTCCCTGGAGCTTTGGTCTGTAGCTAACCTTCCCTCAGTGCAAGGAGGAGCACGCCTCTCAGTGTGTGTGTGTGTGTGTGTGTCGCTCTTCATTCCCGCTCTCCTCAACAATGAGCACAGCTTCAAGCTCGGGGAAGCTGATTAAATTAAAGTGGCTCAGAGGCAATCACGCCAAGGTCAAAAAGATGCCGCGCAAACTGCTTTTGGCACCAACTTTGCTCGGCGCGGCGGAGACGCTTATCAGCAGATGCGTGCGGTTTAGGCCCCGCCGAGCGCCTGAGCCGTCCCAGAACGGGGAAAATTGAATTGTCACTGTTGATTTTGCCGCTTGCATATTGAGGAGAAAATGAACTTTCAACAATAGCACAATATGAGGTCCTGCTCGCCGGCGTGTACGACACAAAGAACCAGAGCAGACTGAGAGAGCGAGACGTGTGCGCCGTGTTTACCCAGCGAGACGCTTCACATGGAGACGGCGAGCAGAGCGGCCGCTTAGAATCGATGTATCATCATATCAAAACGTCAAAGGACATCAGCCACAGAGACGTTTGATCTGTGAGACTTTGTTGAAGAGGTTTTAGCAGATGAAACCCGAAAAAGCCTTCAAGTTCTGTCCTGTGAACACGTGCTACATACACATTGTATGTTTCAGATCATGTGACCGTGTTCTGCTGCCACACTGGCACTGCTTTGGGATGTTTCCCTCTGTCTCTCCCAGTTTGTTTTGGCCCGTTTCTCTCCTCTTTTCTTTTCAGTCTTTGACACTACGGTCGACACCGTGGTCGTCCCTGACACATGATGTCTCTTTCCAGTCTTCAGGAGCGACCTGGGGTCTCTGGCGACTCCTCGCAGACGTCTAAGTCACGGTGAAAGCTCAGAACTCCGTCTCTAACATGTCTGCGGAGGAAGACGGAGCGTGCGAGAGAAGACAAAACCTTGTAACTTTCTTCAAAAAACGATGGCATGCCTCCAGTAAAGCTTGTTATTGTGACAAAGTTAAGAAACCCTCTTGCACGGCGGTGCTGCTACCCTGTGAAGTATCCCCATGTGGCTTCATAATGTGACTTGCCATCCTCCCTTTGATTTTAAAGATCTGGCATCCCACTGCAGCACAAGTCAGACGCTGTGACTGTATACAAATCATTTTACCGCAGCAGGACAAGAATCACAACGAATAAAAGAAACGAACAAGTGATAAACGCCATGGCAACTACAGACGAAAGCCAGAGATATGCTCGGAGCGATGGCGGATCTGCTTCTTCTTCTACGACGCCTTCATGGACTCTGCGTGACGAAGAACCAGTGACCCGTCTGTAACTTGAGCCTCTTTGTTGTGGCTTCATCTGGACTCCCATCCAGGCGTCTTAATAACAACCCAATATTGTCCTGACAGTTTCATAATAACAAACAAATGATTTTTTTCGGCTCGTCTGCGCATCCGCGGGGCCGAAACGGAAACCCGAAAAAGCTTTGGAGCGCAGTTTGTTTACTCGTCGGAAAGACACACAACATCATCGCCGAGAGTCAGACTAAACAAACCGGGCGAGAAGAAGAGAGACGGAGGTAATCTGAGCCCAAGAAGAAAGTGATGGAGAGAGGGAGAAGGAGAGACGGAGGACAGAGGCGAACGAGGGGCATCCAATCAGCATCTGCTTATATTCCGTGGTGGTTTTCAGGGATGTCTGTGGCTAATGACTCACCATTGGAGCGCCTCCACATCCCGCTGAGAGAGATTTCGGATCTGCGGGCCAAGCTTGAGCGCTATCAGATGGTTGCGTCTGAACACCAGTGGCGTCTGCAGCATATGCTTAATTGGCAGTTTGAGCCTCTGCGCCGCTGTCCGCGTTCCAACTCATTAACGTGTAATGTGCACTCCGGACCCGCGGCTCCTAAGAACCACTCCTGCCCGCCGGAACGTTTTTAAGCAGCTCGCAGCCGCCGCCGTTCGCCTCCAGCTGTGAGACAAAGAGGCTTCTGCTTTGTGTCTTGGGTTGGGACTTCCTCAACCCATCGACCCGACCGCCACGTTTTGTTCCTCGCGGGATCTCGCTCCCGTTCGGGCCGGAGCTGGTTTTCGTCTCTGTACCTTACAAGAGCGAGAGAGAGTGAGACTTGTTAACAGCTTGTTAAACACGTCTGCTTAATTCCACGCCGCTCTCTCTCAGCCCTCTCTCGCCCCTCTGCTGATCTCAGATGTTCATCTTCTCTAACGCTAATGCACTCGGCTTTTTACGGTCGGGACATGGAGAAATCAATTCATAATGTCTGGCTTTTCTTTCCCCTCTCAGTGGATTGTTTGCGAGACTCTAATGAGCTCTCAATATTTAGGCGACAGAGTTTGCAGGGATTTGTTCCCGTCGAGTTTGGCAAGACGTGCAAATCGAAGCGGATGGCATTTGGAGACAGATTGAGTTTGATGCCGTCAAGACCCGGAGGAAATAGTGATGTTAGGTTTCCTGTTTACCTCTTATAGCCACTGACAGAACTTAAGCCAGCGGAGGAAAAGCCTGTGTGTACTTTAGAACACACACACACACACACACACACACACACACACACACACACACACCTGTTTGCAAGGATGGGCTTACAACACAATAATTACTGTTTTGAATCAACAAAAGCCAACCTCCTTCAGTTATAGAGTCTTTTCATGCAGCAGGATGTCTAACAGTCATGAATGTGCAGCCAAACGTCTCTGCTTCTTGTTTGCTTCAATTCTAATTCCGAAAAAATTAGTCGAGTTCGCGCTGAAAGCCGTTTTCCAGCGTTCGATGAGCTGCAGCTGTTTCTCAGGCACGATGGGAATAACAAACGCTTAGTCGGGTCTTTCCATCACAAACAGCAGAACGTTTCTCTCTGAGCCTTTCAGCACCGCAGACTTCAGCACTCCACAGATATTCCACCGTGACTACGACCCAAAGAATTCACTCTGTATACATCAGGCAGGACTCTTAATCTCAAGCCTCTGCTGATATTACCTTTAAGTTAAGGGTTCATTACCCACATTTGCCTCGACTGACTGCTGACGCCACTCGAGCTCATACCTCCACCAGGGCAGAACGAGCCAAGTGCAAATCTGTCTTGAATCTTCTTTGAATCAACCCCTCTCTTCTTCACAACCAACCCTACCTACTTGGAGCACACACACACACACACTCGCACAGAGAGGACCAGGGATCAAACCCAGGGTGTCTGTGGTCCCACTAAGACCCCCTGAAGACATAGAAACACCTAATTAGTTTGTGTTTTCCTTTTAATTACGTCAGTTCGCTTCTAATAACACATTTTGCCTCCGGCGTGAACCCAAGCGGGACACAAGCGTCACCGTTTCACCTCCAAAAAACCTGCAAGTCATTTCCCTTCGCTATTCATCACCGTCGTCATTCATTACGGGCTTGAGCGAGCGACGGCGTGCCTCGCTCAAGGTCACAGCTGCTCTCCCACACCTGCGAATTGCGACTCCCGCGACCCCGCTGGCCCAACACATATGGAGCAGCCGCCACACTCCATGCGGTCCAGGGGAGGAAGTTAAACTTTAATCCGTCGGGCTACCAGGGAATTATCTCCTCGCCTCCCTGACAGGTGGCGTTTTAATTATTGAAAACGCCCGGTTCACTTTTGAGTTTAGTCACAGGCGACTTTTCTTCGCGGAAGGCAACAACTCGCAGGCAAGGCCGCGGATTTGTTGCAAATATGAAGTCAATTTAAGCATCTCTGCCTTTTCCCATTTGTGCCCTTGCGTGCGGCTCATGCATAAACATGAACTCTAATCACCATCTGAAATAACTTCTGCTCTCTGCAAACTTAACGCTCCGCAAGATTTCTGACACATTTCACAGGGGCCGCTGGTGGAACCGCGACTCCTTCAAATCGAGAGCGGCGAGGCGGAGGACTCGTTACAAACTCGTGCCAATTATTCCCTCGAAAATACGGCTGTATGTTTGGAGAATCACCTTGCCCATGATAGCAGACTCACTTTCCCAGGGACGGAAATTTCCAATTAGAATGCAAAAATTCACAAGTTTCACCTCAGTCAAGAATTCTTTAGCAAAGCAGCAGCAAAGACCGACAAGAGAGGTGGAGACGGACCTGTGGAAAAGCTGGGATGGCTTGATTGCTTACATGATGCCTGAGCGCCGGTTTAAGTGTTTAACAATAATAACAACTTGTCAGACTGCACCCTTACGTAAACCAACAAGGGACGCTGTGAGATGTGATCGAGACGCTGCTGGAGCATGAAACTCAGACAACATGAGGAGGGCTGAAGAAACCACGGGCAGCACAGGATTTCAAACCCTCAACCTTCTTTGCATTGAATGGAAATAATCAACAATATCTGATGAATTTAGATCTGAATCAAACTGCACTTCTGATGATTGTCAATCATGGGATGAAAATGATAAATATATAAATAAAACAAATCATGATCATGATTAGATTAGATAGCTTACTATAACCAGGAAAACTAATAATGATGTTTATTTTGTATGCATGATCTACAGCCTACATAAAACATTACCTTGTTATTTTCAACTCTAAGATGGTTAAAGATATTCATTGTATATATTTTGTGTGTAATGAGGGCAGAGTCACTATTCTTGTTGTTTACGCACTCAGGGAACCGATTGACTTCATGAAATTGACCGATTGCGAAGTTCAGGACGGCGTCATGAAACGGGAACAGGAAATGAATTGTAAATTGTGGAGGTGAACGAGCTCTTGCCCCCCTGCTGGGACTCGGTAACATCTGTGACCCGAGCCGTAAATAAATATTACAGGCGCCGTTTAGCAAAAACACAGAAATCTCACCGAGTGCAGCTCCTGAAATGAGCAAGGAGTTCAAATCCATTCATGCTTAAGGGTGATGCTGTTATTGTGCACACAGCTGTACTTGCCGTTTTAAGCACGAGTGGCTTCTTGGGAGGAAACTTAGTCTGGAATCAATTTGGTCACAGATTTGCAGCTTCATAAAAGGCAGAGAAATGAACAGCATTGATTTAAGACACGAACTTCTGTCAAATTTGGTTCGCTCATATTTAAAGTATGAGTTTGTGTTTTGGTGCTGTACACACGCACACGCACACGACACGCACACACACGCTGGACGCTCTGGGTTTCTACCATTTAGTGGCCATTGGCTACAGCAGTGATGGTTCCATAGGGAATCACAAGGGAGTGGATTTCTCTCGACTTGTCAAGATTACAATCATCATGACAAATTTCCATGACTTTTCCGAAATCTGGGACATTTTGAGGATTTTGCTGACATGACATGAAGCTATAGGCAACGTGGACAATTTATTTACACCTAGAAATAGATGATGGTTAAGGAAATATCATGAAATATCCCCCATGTTCAGTGTTTCTGGTGTTATTGTGGAGTTTTTAGTCTCAGCCCAGAAAATCTCAGCTAAAAAGAGGAAACAGGAGGACAGAAATCAAGGCCGCGCTCCCTTTCACCATCACAAACGCCTCTCTGAAAGATGCTTCAAGTACCTGCTGTTTAATGTCATTTTAGAGCACAAAAGCACAGCGCTGGTGAATTGATTTGGTTAGTTTTTACTTAATGTGCACGGCACTGAGAGGTGGCAGCAAATGGGCAGAGATCCAGAGAGCCGAGCTGACACGCATTAGCCTGATGCGCTGTGAAAGAAGCAGAGGCCTCACCTGCATTCAGCCGCTAATTAGACTCTACTGAGGGCAAAGCAAGACGGAGAGCGGGGAGACTTAAGACGAACCTTTTGGCTGTTACATCTGCCAGATGTCCGGTTCTGTAATGCCTGAAATGAGAACATTTCAGAGAGTGTGGCCACAAGAGCCCTGTTTTCACAGCGTTTGCGCTTGTAGTGTGTGGAGAACAAACACACTTTAAACAGCTGTGTTAGCTGCTAGCTTTTAGCTGTCTGTTCCACGCTTTCTCACAAATTAAAAAACAGAAAATAAGAAAGTTGCTGTCATGACTTTGATTCATAATATCAAAGGTCACTAATTGTGATGTCAGAATCTCTGAGCCCCCCACTGTTTCAGTTAGCTTAGCTTAGCTGCTAATCGGCTATCGTCCTTTCCCATGTCACCTCAGTTTTTTAAACTTAAGTGCACGGTATTAAAACAGACTAGATCTTGAGCTTGTTTAATATTTAGGTTTTGAATTCTCTTGTGATAGTATTAGTTCAACTGCAGAATCTGTAGAAAATGTTTAAGGAATAAAGTCTAAAACATGATTCTGCGATTTGCTGGAAGGCGAAAATTGGGCAGAAAATCTGTGTAATTATCTTGTTCTCAATTTTTTTACCTTTGAGAAATGTTACTCTCTTTTCCTACATAAAAAGCTTTTTTTATGAAACAACGTACATGTTGGTTTCGGAAAGAAAGAATTAAAACGCCACTCAACACATTTCAACAACTCAGAAGCAGAACTCCACATTTCAGTCACCGCTCCCAAATGGAATCTGACAACCACAGAATGAAACGACCCACGGCGCTCACATTTATATGTCCGGAAACGAAATGTGCTGGAAAACGTTGCGGTGACGCCGCTTCTCTCCCTGTTGATGATAAAGGCTGCAGTGTGATTAACGCGCAGGTGTGAGACGCCTCCGGATCTCTCCTCATGCAAAGGAACACAAAGAAGGGAAAATGGAAACTTGATGAGTTGAGAGCCAAAGCCTCTTTCCTCTCCCGTCTCTCGGCCTTCCCCACACACGCTACGCCTCTGCAATAACAAATCAAATTTAGACATTTTGGGATTTTCAGAAAAATACCAGTTTCCCCTCTCGAAATACCAAAGCGGCGTATCCTCTTGTGTTTCAGCTGAATACATTGTGGTTAATTGTCATAGTGAATTAAGATTGGGCTAATGTGGGTTTTAGCGGGCTGGAGGTTATAAAGGCAACATTGGGATGTGGTCAGCCAGGGAAAAAAAGATGGAATTTTGGGAAGAACGCAGGGTTTTTGGAGAGAGAGGGAGAGGGGGGGTTTATTGTTGCCGTACACGGAGAATAAGAGAGTATGCTGGATTTTCCCCAGCTGAACGCTAAGCTGCGGTGGCTACACTAACATGTCTCCAGGCTTCCAGTATGGAAGTATAAGAGGAAGACTTGGCACGGCGTTCCTACAGCAGCTCACAGCGTTTGACCCAGAATTAGTCCGACCCCAAAATAGACGGAGCCGGGCCGGAGTTTCTCCAACAAAGCGTGCGCACCAAACCAAACAGGATCATTTCTTTGATAAACAAATTTCAGAGGCTTGATTGATAAGTTCTGGGCCTCTGTTGTCAGGAAGGTTTTTACTGTTTTTCTGTGTAATCCTGCTAAAATAAACACAAAAAACACAAACTTCCAAAACAATTTTCCCCAAACTCATCTGGATCCAGAGGAGAATGCAGGACTTTTTTTTAAATGCCTCCCTAAAATGTAAGTATATTTAGCTCAGGATAGCAGGATACATAACAAATAGTGTTTTTTAAGACTAACCCAACAGTAAAGTCCTATTCTTGAACCCTTTGCTGGCCTCTAAACAACATTTGTGAGGAGTTTCCATGTTCTTCCCCATGTTTTTGTGGGTTTCCTTGAGGTACTACATTTTCTTCCACCATGGTGTGTTACTTTAATGCTTCTGCCTCTGCCCTTGGCCAAGGCACTAAGATTGTAAATCTGGAGTTGGAGTGATGAAAGAACTGTTAGTGCTGGAGCTTTTTTTTTTACCAAACCAAAATAAATCCTTCACGGCTGACATGGCGAGGCGACATCTTGTGAAGTGGAATGTTAAAACCTTTTACGTGTTCTTGGAAGGAGGCTGTGTTGAGGGCCAAAATCGGGTGAGTAGGGAGGGGGCTGCGGTAGTCATAGTAACAAGTGTACATAAAGTAACTACTGCATATAGTCACATACGTTAGAATCATGCAGCTTGAGTGAAATTTGATCTGCAAAATGTTGAGGAATTTTATAATTTCCAGGTTGGCTCAGAACTTATCAATCGATCCTGTATGCATGAAACGCAAAATGAATAATCGCTCAAATCCAATGGCTCTTTTATTTTCAAAAAGCTTCACTTAAGTATTTACATTTTGTGCAAAAACATTTAAAGGTTTTCAAGGACTTTACATTGTAAGTTCAACCTCAAGGCACATACATGGAACAACATCAATATTTCATCATGACAACAGAAAACTTTAAACTTTGGTTCCTACGAAACGTCTTGTTGCGGATGGTTGACTGAAACACTGTGGTGTCTCCATGAGAAGCCTGGACGGTAAAGAATCCAAACAGAGCCCATTTACATGCACTTACGATTCCACCCCAAACCGCACAAGAACCTTCCGGATGGTCACTTAAACCCCAAACCTGATGGATTCGGGAAGGAAATGAAACCTGTGAAGTCGTGTGAAAATGGATGAAAACAAGCTTGTTGAAAGAAAGATTTGCTGTTGGGTTTGAACGGCTCAAGCGTTGGGGTCGTTATGTTCAACCGCCAAGACGCAGACGTCGATGAGCTTTAAGGGAACCGACGCTCGCATTCTGCAAGACGTTTCCGCTACGCAATCGTTCGCTGCACCGCAAGCGTGATCTTTCATCAAGCGGGTACGAAACGAAGAGTAACTTGCGCCGCTAAATAACTCAACAAAGCTCCTTCCTGTCCCGACTCATTGGCCGAGTCTTTGCTGCACAGATGAACAGTCTCGTCATGCTCACTGTTGTTTTCGCCGCTGCGGTGGTAGAAATGTGCTTTCTGTTCTACTCGGAAGTCTCTGGAGCTCATTCAGTGCTGCATTAAGGCAAATTTCAGTCTCTGATACACATTCACAGACGGAGGGGGGGGAGAGACAGATAACAAACCGGTACTCGTTTGTTAACTAAGTCAAGACGTGAAGGATCGAATGTTTCCTCGCGTGAGATTATGTCCAGCTGGTACAACATGGAGCAAAGCACACGGGGACGTAATGGCTGAACAGCTGTGTGATAAGCGGGTCGGGGGGGCGCTGCGTGATGGACAGTGTGTGTCGGGTTTGCTGATATGTGGATATTAATAGAAAAGGAGAAAGTAAAAAGTGGAAACGCTTTGATAACCACAGAAGATTTGGATCATAATAAATCCGCAAAGCAAGACCATTCTATCTTAAGAAGTGATTTCTCATCGAGTCTTAACATCTTATTTTGCCAGTGAAGCGCTTTTAGCCCTAATTTACATTTCCCCCCCGACGGCTTCTTCCTCATTGGGAACCAAAAAAACCCTGACAAAATGAAAATAGCTTTCATATCACGAAAACTCTTCAAAGATGCAATCTGAGGGTCGCTTGAAGGTGCCAGTGTGTTTTCTGTGTGTCGCAAGAGACACGGCATAACAGGGAGGAGTCATGACAACGGCAACAAAACATCAGCAAGCGTCCTTTCACTGTAAATTAGCGCACAAACACTTGTCTGTGGTCATTTTTGGTGTTTGTACACAAATAGAAATCGTAAAAGTGGCAATAAATGAGGAGTTAACACAGAACCGTTCTCAAGCTCCAGCAGAGTTTAAACATGGGGTCTGGTGTATGTTCCTGCCCGTGTGTCTGATCTGATCTATTGCTGGGATTACAGGTGTGCGACTACGCTGAGAGGAGTAAGATCCTCTCAGGAACAAGACTCCTCGCCCTGCAGGAGCCCTTAGATGTTTGCCTCTATGTGTTCAACTGGGAGCGCTGGAGCCTCGCAAGGAGTTAACACACTCCTTGTTCGCTCCATGTTCTCTCTCGCTCTCTCTCTCTCTCTCGCTCTCCTGGTGTGAGATTTGTGCAGCCAAGTGAGAATCTCTAGGTCTACATATTTTTCTCCCTTTTTTGGACAAAGGATTAGGAGGAGGAGGGGGTGGAGGCAGAGGAGGAGGAGGGGGAGGCAGAGGGGTCAGCGGTGGGAATTTATTAAGCTTCGAAGATTAAATCTCGTCAAATCAAGTAAGGTTTGAAGAAGACTAAGAACTCTAGAAGCTGCCACCATGTCCCCGAGAGCTGCAGCGCCACGGGGATGAGCAGGAGACGTAGAGGAAGAGGAGGGGGAGGAGGGGGCATGGAGTGTGAGGTCTAATCAATGTGGCCGCTAATGGAGTTTGTTGTGAAGAGCACAGGTGCATTGTTCAGGTGAGGGAAGGCCATAAATGAAATAGACAGACTCATAAACGAGGACAATGAAGTAAATGATGAGGAGCCAGACGAGCGAGAGAGCTTCCTGTTGTTCTTCACCCATCCATCATAAATCCTAATGAACGCGGCGACGGGGCAGAAATAAAGCCAGCGTGTAATAACGTTTGCCGTTTTTTTGGTGGAAAATTGATCACGTCGTGTCGCCGCCCTGCTCCGACGCGTTTGAGACCAGAATCCAGATCGTTTAGCCTCCAAACACTGAAGTCACGCGTTACTCTGAGATGATTCCACATCGTTAAGGAGCTCCGGGAGCATTAATACTCTAAACAATGCTGTCTGAAGATGAGTAATTCCGTCTGGGTAATGGACTCCAGGGGAATGTGAGAGGTAAAGTGATCTTCCTCTGTCTCTCTCTCCCTCTCTCTCTCTCTCTCTCTCTCTCCTCTCCTGTCGCCGCACAGGCCTGCCCCCTTGTGGCCACACTCGCCATAACAGTCTGAGCAGGGGAGAGAGAGAGAGAACAGCCTGAAGGTGACACAAGAGGGGAAATTCTCCAGGAGGTTCCGCAACTCACAGCACATCCCCACACACACACACACACTCCACCATAAACCCTCTGATCTCGTCCGCGCTCCTTTTAAATCCTCACGCTTCCTCGCTAAATTGACGTGAAGTGCGGCAGAAACGACACGTCCTTTTTCAAGAGGAGAGGTTGTTTCCAAAAGCGTCTCCCCACTAAGCTCACCTTTGTTCCATTATGAGCCAATAGAACAGTGATGCCTTTAGTGTTAAGGCACTTTTGGAAAATCACACCCGACCTCTTTTTTCCAGCAGCACCGGTGACATTCCCTCCACACAACCTTTCCCAATCCCTCCCAAGTGATTCCCACCTTCGCCTATTTCCTGCAATGGTTTTCGTTAATAAGAAAGTGCACTTTGAGTCATTCTTTCCCCCCTCTCTCTCTCTCTCTCTCTCCCTCTCTCTCTATGAAGCGGTGCTATTCTGCTCCACAGCGCTCTAATCAGCAGTGTTTGTGTTTCCCCCAGTGCTGTGTTGTCTTTTCTACCGTTCTGTCACATCCAGAAGGTTTGCAGTGTTTTCGAGCGCAGAAAGGAAAAGGCCGTGTTTTGCTTCTGTGGTTAGCAAAGGATCGCGGCCCTCCCAGCGCCCGACGGCTGCGAGGCCGACAGCGTTCCGTCAGAAGCGACGCCCGGGGTGCCGTGATTGTACAAATCCATGTTCATGTACAGTACTGACCGTTAAAACAACTTCCAAAACCCTGCTGGTTATAAAAAAAGAAACTTGTATCTCTTTTACTAAGAATAAAAAAGATAGCAGAGAATCCCACATTATTATCCACAGTATAAATTACATCGTAGACAGAAATTGGAAATATATATAGTACAGTTATATTTCACTAGATTTTTTAAAATGTTTTTGTTGCCTACACAAATAATGTGTGTGTGTGTGTTTCTGTGTTTATGCATGTATGTGCATCAAGTGTTTCTAGGTATGTGTGAGTGTGTGTGTGTGTCTGTGTGTGTGTGTGTGAGAGAACGTGTGTACACGCTGCCGGGCAAGCTGCTGCTGCATCACGTGTGACAGAACTCTGTACTGGGCACGTTGCTGCTCTTGCAGTAGGCTATGCTGTTGTTACTGTGGTGACAGTCTCTAAATCCAATGCCCCCATTGGGTGTGTAGATGGGCTGAATGCGGAAATCGCCCTTGAGCAGCTGCTCATTGTTCAGCGCCACAATCTGGAAACTGGTCTCAGTCATCTCCAGAATGGAGTTATCCTTCTTGGTTCCAGCCTCGCAGTAGTCGTCTTTTCTCCTGCCCCGGTTGTATTTCCACTTGTTCGAATCCGACCGGTTCTTCTTGTGCATGTGCCAGCAGAACAGGCTCAGTAGCGTTACCAGGACGATAAGCACCGCCCCGCCTATGATCCCGGCCAACATCAGCGTGGAGCTGATGTCCTCGGGAGCCGCCTGCTCTGAGCCCGTCGGCTTAGTAGTGGAGGCCGACTTGGTCCTGGCCTCGGAGCAGATAGTATCCTCCCCGGGCCGGTAGGAGTTGAGGGCGTCCAGCACATGCACACAGATCCGGTACACCGACCGTGGCTCCAGGTTGGTGAGGCTGGTTTGCCGGCGTTCCCCGCTCACAGTCCTCTCACGCATGCCGTCAGTTATTTGGCTTTGGCCCCTTTTGACCCACGTGACCTTGTAGGCCGTGACGGTGAAATAAGAGGCCCAGCTCACCTCGATGCAGGTGGAGTTGACCACATGGTAGGAGATCTGCAGGGGGTCCTCGTACGGAGGCAGCGGCCCAGAGGGGATGTTTAGGATGGGAGGTAGAGGAGGGGAGGGTGAGTCAAAGTAGGGCGGGATGGAAGTGGTGATGAGGGAGGTGATGATGGTGGTGAGGGGGGTGGTGGTGGGTGGGGGAGGGGGAGTGGAGCGCAGGGTGGGCCAGGGCGGGAGGTCGGCGTCGACCGGGCACTCGATATTATCCAGCGTGAGCTCTCTGATGGCCATGCCGCGCACCTTCTCCGGACTCAGGCACATGAACCCTCGCACGTTGAGGGAGGACGGCAGCGACTTGAGCCAGACCACGACCCATTTCACAGCACAGTCACAGCGCCAGGGGTTACTGCGCACGGTGAGCTGCCGGAGGCTCGACAGGCTGTCAAACACACCCTGCGTCAGAGTCTGGAGCTGGTTGCTGGACACATCCAGTTTTTCCAGCCTCAGGAGACCAGAGAAGGCAGCCACAGGGATCTGGTCTATCTGGTTCTCCTGCAGGCTCAGTTTGACCAGCGCCTGGCCAGGCAGCAGGGGAGGGGGGAAGGTGAGCGAATTGCGGGCCAGGGCCAGCTCACGGAGGTTCACCAGGTCCTGGAAGGTCCCTGGTGCGATACCCTCATCGGTGAGCAGGTTCCCGTCCAGCAAGAGGCGCTGTAGGCGAGTTACATTCTGGAAGGCCTCCTCTGCTATGACAGCAATGCGGTTCTCATCCAGACGCAGCTCCTTCAGGTCCTCTGGAAGACCGATAGGAACGCTGCTCAAGTGGTTCTTGGTGAGGAAGAGGAGTTTGAGGCTGAGTGCCTCCCTGAAGGCCCCTTCTTCCACCCCCACTGTGGAGATGGAGTTATCATCAAGGTGCAGCTCCTCCAGGCGCGTCAGCTGTGCCAGGGCCGCCCTTGAGATAGTCTGGATGTTGTTCTCCTGGAGGTGCAGCACGCGGGTGTTTTTGGGCAGGTTGATGGGGAACTCGTCCAGCTGGTTACCATAAAGATACACCGTCTCCACAGATTCTAGATTGTGGAGCTCCATGGGGAAGCCTGCATTGTTAATCTGGTTGTTGTGAAGGTAGAGAACCTTGAAGCCCTCCCGTATCCCCAGAGGCACTGATGTCAGGCTGCGCTCGTTGCAGTACACAAACGGCTTGTCACAACGACACTCCTCCGGGCAAGAGGCGCCCGGCCTGAACTGCATCTGGAGGCTCAGGATGACAGTCAACCAAAATTGCAAGAATGAAGCCCAATCTTTATTCCAGGGTCCAACCAGAAACTCCATAGTGGAAAAAAACTTCAAAAGGAAAACCCGTAATAAAAAAAGAAATACGGTGAATAAAGCAAATAGGAAATTCAAAAAAAGGCAATTAAGTATATATCCACTAAAAACCCAGACCCAGGAAAGTCCACCTCGCAGGGTTTGGTAATGATGCAGTTAGCTGGGAAAAGAGCAGGAAACTGTGGGAGTAATCCTGTAAATGCTAGTCCTCAGCTGAAGAGCGATGGTCTCATTAGCGGTGGCCAGTCCTCTGACTGACTCCATCCATGCTGAGACATCAGACCAGAGCAGGACTCTTCATTCGTTGCTCCATGCAGAGCCCAGCCAGGGCCAATTTCAAGCCGCACAGTCGAGAGCCACCGCAGGCTCCACTTGCCTGTTCCGTCACACACTGCTGGTGCCCGACCGGGGCAAAGTCCAAGTGGGGTGACATTTGGATCCACAGACCTGCAGGGAAACAAAGAAATGCTAGATGAGTAGTTTCAGGGTTGGCCTGTTCTCAGGAAAAGGGCCTCTCGCTCTCCTTTTCTCTCTCTGTGTCTGTCACACACGCACACACACACACACACACACACACACGCTTGCTCTTTCCTCCTCTTGCTCGCCCTCAATCTCTCCCAAACAGACAGACCCGAGTCACAAAACATAGCCTTCACTGCTGCACTGAAATTATGCGCCGGCTATTTCTAACAAAAAATGCCAAACCATCTGATAAATATTCAGAACAGCTCTTTCACATCCGGTTTGGCACACATAAAGGAGGCTTTTATTCCGTGCGCTCTATCACAGGAGGGAATAGAGCACTGCTTGGACACACACACACACACACACAGTTGAGGATTGAGAAGAGGCTCTAAAGCCGCATATCAACATCTTCAGCGGAAAAACACGCAGACCGAGAGATAAAAACAGATAAGAGCCGATCAAGACATCGGCTGGTTTTCCTTTAAGTGAGTAAACAAGAAGTCACAAGACACACGACAATGCACGGCTGAGAAAGAAGGGAAAAAAAGAGAGAGAAAAAGAGGTACAACTGCCTTTCTGTGTGTGCTGGAGCGACGGCGGAGCACAGAGGGCGCGTGAGCAAACACAGCCGTGCTTACAGTAAACGGAGGCCATGTTTTTGCCGGCGGGGCCCGAGGAGGATGTAACGTGAAGAACTCAAACACACGTCGTCAAACTGGTGAATTAAGGCTCCGCCGAGTGGAATTAAAGGTGAGGGAGGGAGGGAGGGAGGGAGGGAGGGGGGTAATAAAGACCCTTACACATCAACTTCCTTCCTCTCAGCAGAGTGACATACACAGGCTGTCACATGAAATGGGATTGGAAAATAATTTAGTCCTTCTACCTGGGATAAATGATCGATACAGGCTATTTTTCAGCACAAGGCCACAGGACCACAGCACAACCCCGGCTCCATTATTCCAGCTTTTGTAACCTATCAACCTATCAAACACCGTTTCTTCAGCCCCCCCTTCTTCTTCCTCTTTTCCGCATGATTGAAAGATAGTTGTTGTCATCGTGGCTTTCATCTTAACTGCTCCCGGCTCCTCCTTAAGTCAATGCCTGACGTGACGCAATCACGGCCAGGAAGGAGGGATGAATGTTAAACACAGGAGTGACCATGAATGTGGGTGAAGGTGCTCCGGGAGGTGCTGGGGAACGGGGGCAGTTAGGGGGACGTAAAGATAAAGATATGAGTGTAATATGTCTAAGCCCAGGAGGAAGAAAATGAGGAGGAGGAGGAGGAGAGATGGAATAAAATGAAGCGAAAATTAAATCCATCTGTTTCCCCGGGAAGCTCTGATTCTTCAAATACGCCGTGATGTTTGTTGATGAGATGCAGCCTGCATCAACCCTCCTTGTGGCGGTGAGAGAGAGAGAGCGAGAGAGAGAGAGAGAGAAAGAGGGGGAGAGAGACGGAGAAACAATCTTTTTGACACACATCTGTGATCTACTTTTCTAAATTGAAAGAGCTAAATTTAATCAAATAAGCTTGGGGTGGGGTAGCAAAGAGGGGGGTGAGGAAGAGGAGGGAGGGGGGAGAAAGAGAAGGAATAAGCAACCACATGAGGCGATAAAATGTGCAGCCACAGCAGCAGAATCAACAGCAGAAGGAAGCAGCAGCGGCAGCATCGAGATGATTATAGCTGCAGCAGAAAAACACCAGAAGAAACCCAAATAAGAATCTGGGGGGGGGGGAGAGAGTTGCTTTTCATGCAAAACCTTTGATATTTGGCAACAAATCGATATCAAAGAGCAGAAGTGTCCACAGTGTGTGTGTTAAAGAGAGAAAGCTGGATTTGTTCACCTCCTTTTTGCTTTTATCGTTAAAAAAAAAAATCCAAGTCGAGTTTTTTCAAGATTAGACGACAAGAAAATTTAATTAAAGAGTATTTTTTTTTAAAGGGTGAATTTGGTGTTTAAGAGGCGGATCAGGCTGGACTTCAAAGGCTCCTCGCTGTTCATTTCAATGCGTTATTTCCAAAGACACACACACACACACACACACACACGCAGGTCTGCGCTCCGGACCGCGATCATCTCTGACACGGTGGAAAATCTCATTAACCGCCCAAATAAATTATACAAAAGGTTTTAATTAATGTTTAAAGTCTCCGGGTTTCGGCGGGTGGATGACAACTGCTGCCCGCCCGCCGACGGCTCTCCTCCGGCGGCGCTCGGAGCGAGAAGTTGCTGCTAGTTTAGGGGTGAAAACTGAACACACACATGGATCTGTGCTGGTTCAGATCAATGTTGACGTCATCGATTCAATCCCACATTTATCATTTGTTATATAGCGCTGATTCATATCTCAGGCCTCAGGTTAAACTGTGCTCTCTCTCTCTCTCTCTCTCTCTTTCTTTCTCTCTCTCTCTTTCCATGCGTTCATGACAAACATCCACTGTACCTTTGCCGAGTCTTTCTCCATTACAAACCGGCTACCGCGTTCAACTTTCCCGTTCCCCCCTCTGCGCCTCTGTCCTTCATGCGGTCCTGGTAACAGATCGTGCGTAAAGGTCCGCTCGGTAACGCTGGTGCGGCGGGCTGGTTCCGATCGGCAGCACGAAACCGGCGAGACTACGGAGCCGCATATCTGTGTGCCTTGTCTGCCCCCCCTCCCGGTTCCCGTGTGTGTGTCCCCGCCCGGGTTGTGGTCGCAGGTCCGGTCCGCACTTTAGTAACTCGGCTGCACCGTGCGTGAGAGGAGCGCAGACGGAGCGGGTCGCGGTGCCCAGATGTCCCTTAATTTCCACTCCGCCGCCGGAGCGCTGAGGACGCACTGACCGGGGTGTCCGCCGCCTGATCCGCCTCGGGCCATGACGGCCCCGCGTCCGCTGTGCTGGAGGTGTCGGTATATCGGTGCGGGGGATCAAAACTTGCCTTTAGTGCAGACGGAGCGTCGGAGCGTCAGACTCCCTGCGAGTTGTTTTTTCTCAGATGGTTTCGGCTGATAGTGCGCGGAGTGTGATCTGCTCACCCCTCTCTCGCTCTCTCTCTCTCTCTCTCTCTCTCTCTCTCTCTTTCCCTCCCTCTCTCCCTCCTTCAGTCCCTCCTCCCCTCCTCAGAATAAAGAAAGCCTCTCCTCCTCCTCCTCCTGCTCCAGCAGCTCCGTGATGGCTCCTCGCCACAGATCCTCCCTGCTGCCCTCAACACTGCAGAAAATAGTTGCGTCTCGGTTCTCGCTGTAACCCTGCGCCTCGTTCCCTCAGCGGCACTGCGTCTCGGCGCTTCGACGGCCGTTTCCAAGAGGAGGATCTACGGTTTTGGCCACGAAAAGGCGTTTTTGTAACTCACACATTCCACGACTCCGACGCGCAGGTCCGCTGTGCGTCTGAACGCCTAAAGTCAGAGGTGTAACTGCGCCTACAGCGGCCATTTACTGGAATATCTGAGCCGCTACAGACAATTAAAGGATTCTCTTCCGTCTAGTGAGGGTTGTTTTAATTACAGCGGGATAATTAGGCCCGAGTGGAGAGCGAGGTCTCCTCCGAGCTTCCTCTGCCTCATTTAGACGCACTGACAGCCACAGGCTTCATCTGACTGCGCTGCTTTGCGCTATACACTGATTCAGCATTGCATTATTGCTTTGTCCACACAGTCACACACACACACACACACACACACACTCGCACTAGGTGCAGTTTCAAACGCCACATAGACCACTAAAACACACACGTTAGAAAGCTGTCAGTGGCGTGTGTTTCCGGGTTTAGTTCTCATTTAAACTTTTACTCAGGTGATATTTTTTTATTTATACATGGAGATACTTTTTACTCCATTACATCTTTACAATGCAGTAATGTAATATAATGTAATGTAAAGGTATAAGACGATCAGTGAGGCATGTAGCTGTGTATCTCACACAGGGCCGGCTCTAGAGTTTTAGGGGCCCAAAGAAGAATTTCAACTTAGGACCCCAAACTTTATCTTTTTTCCCCCCTCACCCTCTTTTCTCTTCTTCTACTCTCTTCCCACCCTTTGAGTTCATATTTTCGTCCTGATATTTTGAGGAATAAGCTTAAACATTCAGAAATACACATTGAAGTAAAAGTATATATCATTTCTTGGAGTCTAACAGTAAGTAACCGTGTTACACAGGGCTTGGTGCTGCAGGCCTCCAGGGGCCAGCAGCTTTGTTTTAGTTTGACTGCACAATACATCATCTCAAAAAATGTTCAAGCGAGCAGGAAGAATGAAGAAGTTTTTTTATTATTTAATATAAGAATCTGTTCTATTCTGCTCCAAAGTTAGAGATGAAAAACCCCATAGAGGGGATTTGGGGGATTTTTATTTTTAAGTTCTTAATGCTTTAAAAATCTGCAGCACCAGATGCATAACAATGAATAAAATATGATTCACAATGAGCTCGTTTACTGCGGATACTAAAGTAGAAGTGTGTTGACCTGCGGAGGTGAAGCCTGGAAAAAAGAGCAGGTCACTTTCCTTTATGTTTAATTAGAAAACACAGAATTACAAAGTCAAAGGGTTTGGGCCAACACACACACACACACACCTATACACAAACACAGATGTTCAGCTACACACACACACACACACACACACTCAAAGTGCCGTGTTGTGGGTCTCCATGCTAGTTTATAGCTCCATCCCGTGTCAGAGAGGCACCAGGAGTCACATGATCCTCACAGGTCAGCAGGTACATATTTCTTTCTGATCTTTGGCTTCAGTTGTCAGCTAATATTAATGTAGCCGTTGGGCATCTGGTGACCCACTTCAACGTACATAATAACTCAGGGGTTTTAGAGCAAATCCACGTGGGCTCGCGTCCAATCGGCCAAAGTCACGCAAGCGCGGCGGTGAAGCTCTCTAACCCGTCAGCCGTCGACGACATCATCCCCCTCCGCTTCTGCTATTTCATGTCTAATTATGGCGCAGCGCTCGCAAACGGGCCCAATCCAGTCTGCAGCGTTTAATCCAGTCATAAATCAAGCTTCCCTGCGATGGTATGAATTATTGATTGGATGAATTTAGAGGAAACAGCCTATTTTTATTTGCTCCCCCTTGATGGACATGTTATGCGGCGGCGGCGCTCGGCTCCCGTCGGCGTTCCCGCCACGGCTGTGGGAGGCATTGTGAAGTGTCTCTCTCTGCCAGGCGAACAGGGGAACAAAGGCACACACTTAAATGGGTAAAAAAAAAAAAGGCGGAGGGGCAGGAGAATGTATTCAAGCATTTTCCATGGGGTGTTAATTTGATTTGTTCATTGTTGTCACATGAAATACGTGAACAGGAGTGGGATAAGAGAGGAGCTACAGATCGGGGATGGACTCAGTCACGGGATGGGAGCGACGCCAATTCAGCTCAACCTACAAGTGCAAACTCTGCTCGTGCCGTATGTGTGTGTGCGATTACGCAACATGTCGGAAAAACAGCAGAATCCTATTAATTCTCTCCCTTTGTTAATCACGGGACGGAAAGAATTCGGATTATTCGCCGTGTGTAAACACAGCGAGCGACTCCGCCCCGGTACCGATACGCATGTTTAAGGTTTCCAAATGCACAAATGCAGAGAAAGTGGAATTCCCCCTCCCACAGATTTGGTGCGGCGTATTTACTCTGCACTGCACGTCGATGAAACCGCACGATAGCGCTGCACACATCAAAGCCCGCGCCGTCCATCTGCTGCCGTCCACGCCACAAGCTGTTTATCCAAAAAGGTGGGGAGAAAGTAAAGTCCACTCTGATATGCAGATATGTTTACCCCTCCCCCGGCTGTGCTTGCTCCCCGGGGACGTCATTAGCTTATCGCCTTCCTTCCCCCTGCGCATGAATTTACATCTGGACACTTGGAAAAGCACTTAAAAAAGCAGAGAATAGGTGTCAACATCAGCGCTTAAACGCCTGTCGTGCAATTATGGTGGAGGTCTTTGAAACCTCTGTGGTACCGCAAATTGGCGAAGCTGCGATATCGCCGGACTCCTCGCTGAGATCTCAGTGGCCCCAAAGAAAAATACACCAATTATGTTTGGAGCTGCGCGATCAATGGATTCATTAATTTTCCCCAACGCGATGTAATTACGTTTGCCCCTGTCGATTATCAATCTACATGCATCTGATGTCACAGCGGGACTCGCCCTCAGGAGAAGGGACGCCTTTTTACTCATCAGCCAAACAAACACGCCACGCGGTGTATGTGTGTGTGTGTGTGAGAGAGAGAGAGAGAGAGAGAGACGTGAGTCCAGTCTGAATGCTGCCCTGTGCTAATGCCAGGCTGTAAAAACACTGAGTTGACAACAAGCAAACCCCTGTAGTTCGAGAGAGAGAGGGGGAGAGAGGAGAGAGAGAGAGAGGGAGAGAGAGAGAGAGAGAGATTTTGACATGTGGCGGTTGCGTCACTCGGTTTTAAAACTGCAGACTAACGACAAAGCGACGTATCTTCATTAATTGTGGCGATAAGCTGCGAGCGCTTTGTGCTGACGCTTCATCGTCCTTGACTCTGTTTAGAAAAGAGATGTTTGTATATATTTATCTTAAAGGAACAACCAAACCCCAGATGGACTTAAATGGAATTAAAATAAGTGATTTAGTCTTCATTCGGTCTCTGTTGGTTTCCAGCGCAGTGATTTTATTTACACATTCATTTGACCTACATGTTGTGTATTTGTCTCCATTTATTTTACTTCCTCATCTCCCACGGCGACGTTGCCGAGCTCCCACATGAGGGATTTCTAATCAACACTCTTCTCAAACACATTTCTATGAGCCAGCCTAACATGTTCAGACTCACAGCTCCACATACATGAACATGTACATGGACATGAACGCCACACTGTGCCTGCAATTACTGTGAACCTGTTAGACACACACATAAACAGGTCAGGGCCTGATTGATAAACGAGCTGCAGCTGTGGTGATTAGAGACAAGCTGCAGCCAATCAGCAGCCAGAGCTCAGCGCCATGTGACTCACACTCACAGATCATGAATCACTATTCATACACACTATTTTGGCATATTAAGTATATTAATCATGCTTAAAATACATGATATGTCAATGTATGTGACAGATTAACATGTGTAATGTTTTCCTAGATGTCTTAGTTTTATAGACCTTAAATGTTTATTGTTTAATGTAATCTATATGTTGACTTTACACGTACATCAATGTGTCATGATAACATGTTTCTGTTGTTCTCTTCTGTCGTGTATAAAGGAATAAGAAACACCGGAGGAAACAGATCCTAAGCTGTTTGAAGGTTTAAGGGCGTTCCAGTTTTTAGGAACCTCACAAATCCACAAAAATCACCTTATTTGGTCAAACTATTACGCCGCCACACTTGGGCGGACGCCGCATTTTACGCCGTTTACTGCAGGCGGAAAACGTGAGGAAGAGGCAACATGAAACTGTGGAGGAGTGAGAAAAAGAGAAGGGAGAGGGGAACACACAGATAGGAGGGATGATCGGCGAAAGAGGAGAACGGGAGGAAAATAGACAGATGCCAGGAAGGAGCAGGTCCCCGGGTCGAGCGGAGGATGGGTCTGATCCCACCTCCAATCCCTGCAGCTTTTCCTTTGTTTGAAGTCGACATCTGGGCTGAATTTCCCCTGCACAGAGGAAGTCTTAGCATGCGGATACCCTGGGTGTGTGTGTGTGTGTGTGTGGGGTGGGGGGGCTCGGGGGGCCGCTCTGCCTCCCAGGCTAAACTGTACAAATACTGCAGATCAATGAGTCGCTTAAGCTCAGGCCTGACAAGACCATGAGATCCAGACCAGGACTCACCCCTCCTCACAGGGGAGCCGCGATCACACACACACACACACACATATGTCCCAGCGGTCGCTTGGTCATAGACTGTCCGCAGCAGATACGAGCTCGTCTAACAACAGATCTGCATCTTGAGGAACACAACAGTGTGTATCGTCAACCTACGCTTCTTTTCCTGGCATATTCCGGATCGATTCCCGTCCGTCATTGTCAGCTCAGCTTTGTTCCCGCTGAGCCAAAACGCTTACAACCCAAATCTGCATCGACACAATCAATCAATGAATCAATCCGGTCTTTTCAGTAAAGAAAGTCCAGTCAGAGTGTCTATTTGTTACACAAGCGACAAAGAAAAACAGCACATTACCGCCGATCTTCACGTTGTTGCGCAACCTGACCCTGCGTGCCGCCTCGTCCACAACAACCTGCCAAACTTTGACAAACTCTCTGGATTTTTGATCAATAATTCACAGCAGCGGCTCAGTGTTTGGACAAGCTGCCTGCGCTCCAGAGAAAATCTGTGTTTATCTTCGGCTCACCCGTCTAACTAATTAACTAAACCCAACGCAACACCAACGCCGCCGTTGCCACCGCCGCTCCCCCTGACAGCTCGTCCCTGCGTCTGACACGACATTGCGCGGCTCTAAATTCGCTTATTAACGTCTGTATTTCAATTAAATATCACCCGGTTTCTGCAAACAAGGTCTAGTTTTACAAACAATCCATATTTGAATCCAGATGAAATCACAAGCAGGTGAGACGCCTCACAGAAACAGACATCTGAGGACCTAATTGAGCTGTCAGACGCTGCATCTCATCGCTGTTTGCTTGTCTTTTTCCTCTCCAATGTAGTCATTTTATATTTCTTACCGCGTTACTCAATATACATTTCTTTTCCCCTGCCTGCTTAATTCATCATAATCAACGTTTTTCTCAGACTATTTATTCCAGCGACAATCAGCCGTGCAGTATTGGGTTTGGCAAAGCGTTCGCTGTAACTCGATGCGTTCTGGTGTTACAGCTTGGCAAAGCGGTTAGTTGCACTTATTTTGAAATATTGCTGAAATCAAACGTCTGGGCCCCCCCCTCCCTGAGAGTCTCTCTCACACACACACACACACACACACACACACACTGACGAGGCTCCTGCGTTTGCACGTTTTCATTACGCAGAGCAGTTTATCTTTTTGTTTACAAGACCCTACAGCGCCGCTCATCATGTTGTGAAAAACAGAATTGAGATTTGGCTAAATAGCATTTTTAGCTCCGTATGGTTTTGCTGAGGCAGTAGCCCGCTTTAAAACGAGCTGCGGTCCCATCTGGTCTCTGCGGTGGAGCCCTTCGCCTCTTTAGTCCCCCCTGTTTCGCTTTCACTGACTGCCGCAGCACGTCGCCCCAGTTTGAAGACGAGACGCCTACGACACGCCACAGCTACAACATTGCACTCTGGGACGTCTGATGGATCTGCTTTGTCCTTTTATTAGCCGGGTTCGTGGAAGGGAGAGGACAAAGGGAGGACGTGTGCCGAGAGAGAGGGGGGGAGTGAGAGGAAGGGCCAGGAAGGGGACCGGAGAGTTTGGCTAATATCCCTCAATCACCGATCCGCTTCTGCTTTCTATTTCGGGAGCGGTCGCAACATAAAAGTTAGGATGGAGAGAACAGGTGAGGAAGAGGAGGAGGAGGGGGAGAGAGGTGGACAGAGGAAGAATCAGCCCTTTGCCGCTTTCAGTTCACTGTAATAATTCATGACTTCCACCTTTCCTTGGTGTCCAGCTTCCTCTCCTCTCCTCTTTCTCCAACGTGGCACAAAGCAGATTAATGGTGCCGTCTGGAAGAAAGGTAAGAATAAGCTAGATCACCTGTCCCTCGCCGCCGCACGGCATTAAGACCAATGCGTCACAGCTTCGGGTCTTTATTAGTTATTTATAAGAGCCGCTGCCCGGAATAACAGCACTAAAACAAGAGGACAGAGCAGGAGGGCGGCCATTAAGGAACATGGGAGTCTGATGAATATTCAGCCCAGATGCATTAGTGACACTTCAGACTAAGAGTCCACCGCATGGAAAGGTTTACATGAGTTTACAAGAGAAAAGTCAGTCCTTGCTTCATCCCTGCTTCCCTCCTCTTCTCTCTTTCTTTGCTCCTTCCTTCACCCTTCCTGTCCTTTGCTCGTTTCCATCTTTTTGTCTTATTTAGCTGTTGTATTTGAATCATTTCCAGAATCTACAAGGAGCATATTTTAAGACTTCCAGTACATTTTCTAGTAACAGAGTAAGTTTTAAGAGTTTGTTCCAAACCAAGGAAACATTTGAACACAAAGCTCTCCCCTCCTCGTGTGTTCTCAGCTCAGCCGCTACGCACGGCCTCCATAAAATGGCCGTGAAGCTGCATCAACACCTCTCTGACACAATGTCAACAAAACCTCACAGTAACCTCGCAGACGCTCGGATTGATTACAGCACCGCCGTGCTAGCGCGAGCGTGTGTGTGTGTACGTTTTGTCCTTTTTAAAGCCCGGCGTGTGTCGTGTCTTTCGTCGGATTATTCGGTTCCCGTCAGAGGAGATTTTAGACTTTCCTCAGCAGTGGTTTAACATGAGCTAATATCCCCGATCTGTTCGCGACGTCTGATAGCCTAACGAGCGCACAAAGCCGCAGCTCGCCCTCTTTATCGTCACACTGATCAGGGTGTATTCCCTCGCTTGGCACAGCCCCTGATTGCATGGTTAGAAACTCAAGCAGGAGATGGATCGGGTTTGATCTGAATATTATGCTCATTGCCCATGGGGACAATTCCATTTCTAAGACCCCCTCCTCCCCCCTTGTTCCCCCCGTCCTGTGTGTGTGAACCCCTTTGGATTTGTCGCTTTACATTTATGTTAAGAGGTAAAGCTTTAAACAGTGGGGATAATGGGAAGCATGCCACGGTGGCGACGGAGCTGCGGATACATTTCAAAGTCCCGCCGCCTTTTAACTCACAGCGCTTGGATTTGCGTGTAATGTCCAGCGCTGCGGGCGGCGTCGGTCAATCTGTCCGCACGAATGTAAACGTCCAGAGCCTGTGAAGGTTTGAGGGATGATAATGTATTAAATATAGACGCAGGAAACTAAGCCCTCGTCTGTCATTGTGGTCGGGTTCATCCCCGGATGCCCTCGCGTTTCCTGATCGGACCGTAGAACCAGATGTTAGCGACGCAGCTCTCCTACCAGCTTCTGCCCCGGTCGTACCCGAGCGCATCTGAATGCATCCTGTCTTTTATTAAAGGCGGCGTATGTAATGTGTCCGCTCAGCGCCATGTTGCTGCTCCCTCCACGCTCCGCCCGCACGCATTCGTCATGTGGATCCACTTGTTCGACCCACTGTTGTGATTAATTATGTGGCCGTGCACGGATTTACTGCGATAGGCCCGGCTGTCGAGCACGTGTGTGTGTTTGTGTGTGTGTGTGTGTGTGTGTGTGTGTTTTACCCCACATCCACTGAGGTCTGCTGTGCTTAAACAAATAGACGGGGCAGGACTCTCTCTCTCTCTCTCTCTCTCTCTCTCTCTCTCTCTCTCTCTCTCTCTCTCTCTCTCTCTCTCTCTCTCTCTCTCTCTCTCTCTCTCTCTCTCCCTCTCCCTCTCCCTCTCCCTCTGTTTCTCTGTTTCTCTGTTCACACACACTGACGGCGGGTTGGTTGGCCGGCCCCCGCTCGCCGCTTATTCCAAACACACACATACGTACGTACACACACACACACTTCACACACACACACACACTGAACCTCTTTGTTCTCCCACCGACCTTCATCCAGACACTTTTATTTGACAGTGAGGTGTGCCCGGCCCTGGCAGATTGGAGCTGATGTCCCCATGCAGCCGGCAGGGGCGGTGATTACCACTGTCATAAAATCGCCGCGGAGACAGAGCCGCGGTGACGACGTACACGAGGAGGGAAACAATAGCTGGCACATGTGCGGAGAGGAGCAGAGGGGGAATGGCAAAAATCCCCCCTGCTGTTATTTAAAACTGTTATGGCAACTCAGGGCTAGCAGGTATTTCTCATGACTATCTGCTTTCCCCTGGGTATCGGGTATCTGAGGGGAGAGTCTGGGAATGCCTCGCAAAGGTAGGGCGGAATGCACCGGCTGCACATGGAAGCGTTTTTTGGGCGACGGCGGAGCAGGCGTCCGCTGGAGAGATGTAGAGAAACATTGCTCAACGTCCCGATGTATCTCTTAGGAGGGGAGAGAGAGAGGGAGAGAGAGGGAGAGAGAGTGTTAACACATGTTGTGTTCCCGGGCGATGGACGGGCTGCAGAGCGGTAAGTGCCGTGTCAGAGCGGGGGGCTGTGTAGGACGACGCCCCCGGGACCTCGGCGCTGGCCCTGGTCCAGTTCTGCTGATATGATAACAAGAAGAACTTGTTCGTATCAATGGAGTGCTTTATTTCTACTAAGCGCACACACACACACAGACCCATGCACTCACACACACACACACACACACACATACAAATATTACTCGGGAGAGAAATGCAAACATGAAAGATTGACCAGCAGATAGACAAACACACACACACGCACGCACACACACACACACACGCACACTCAAACATCAACACACTCCACAACCATCGGGCTCACAGACAAACAGACAGAAGGACTCATACTCAAATGCAAATATCACCAAACCTGCAGGCTGATAAACACACACACACACACACACACACACACACACACACACACAAACCCAGGAAGGGGGCTTCTGGAACAGTACTGAAATTAAGGGGGGCCCGTCTCGCTCTTGGTCCCAGCACCTCAATCACACTTGAAGAGGCAGCCATTGTTATGATCCCTGTGGTAAGATGAACCTTTCAACCAGGATATGCAAGAGATACGACGCCTGTGTGTGTGTGTGTGTGTGTGTGTGTGTGTGTGTGTGTGTGTGTGTGTGTGTGTGTGTGTGAGTGATAGAGTTGAGGAAAGGTAAAGTTAAAGTAAACTCTGTCTCTCTCTCCCTCTCCCCCTCTCTCGCGTACATTCGTGTGTGAACCCCGGCTCCCACTCTATGGAGCGGCGAGCGGCGAGGTCGAGTGCAGCATTACTCACTCGGCTGCTCGTCACGTATGTTGGCAAAGTGTGTCTGCAGTTCAGCGCGGAGGCAAGGCGCTAAAAGAGGAAAAACATTTCTGCTGTTTTTTATAATTTTGCGTAACGCTACTATGACTCATCACAAAGTCTAAACCCGTCTGGTGTGTGAACAGTGGGGAGATGTTACTGTCTGCTCCCACAAGCTACTGAACACACACACACACACACACACACACACACACTCTACCCAACCTGGAGTGTGAAGCATCTGGCCTCCAAGCTGAACACAATCCATCACTTTCAATGTATATTTAATGTTTTTTCCTTATTAATTTACTTTCATCACACAGATTATTATTGTGTTTACACGTAACAGAGATCATTTGGGCTTTCGCAGTATTTGTGTGCTTAGTTAAGAACGGAATGTAACGCAGGGTGGGAGGGCAAGGAATTAAATACGTATATAAATACACACACACACACACACACACACACACACGTTACTGTACCAGGGAAGAAGTGCTGGATTTGTTTAGTGGAGCAGAAATGTCAGTATTCTAATGTAAAGTGACCTCGTGAGAGCAAAAGTACCGCAACCTAAACCGGAGCCGAGAACATGGAGGAGATATCAGAGCAGAGGATCGGATTCAAAACACTTAACCCACGCAGAACAACACGTCAGTCAACCATCTGATCCATGTCTTATACTGAGACTGAGACTGTGACTGGAGTAACAGAGCCCTGATCACCACGTTGCTAATGAACATCTTAGTATACGGTTATGCATATAGCATCTACTCTTGTAGCTGCGTCCTCACTATGAGCTTAGTATGTTTCCATACATTGCCATTGACGACATAATTGCTGTGTAATTGCTTGTAGATGTTGATGAATAATTACTGACATTTTAATTTAACCAATAAGTCACTCATGGGATTATTATGTTACATTTTATATTTGTGATAAAGATGTTATAGATTTCGACACATGCTATATTTTTGTACTCAACTTAAAATGCTTGAAGATATTTTTTTTATGGTTATTTTACGAGTTCATCTTTCATCAGATGCCTCCAGTATACCTGCACACCTACTCCAGAACAGTACGGCTGATAAAAGGATGGGTTTGAGTGTTTTGCTGCATTTGTATCTCATTTAAAAAGGAGAGATTTCAGACCTGCACTCCCCAAACAATAAGTCCATGTGTAGGGTCAAAGGTCACAGGCAGGGGTGGAGGTATGTTCCCTGAATGTACACATATACAGATATATTTACACAGAGCAGAGCTGTGATGAGAGATGAGGAGTAAACAGAGTTTGATTGAAGTCTGTGTCACTGGATGTTCTCTCATCTGTCAGCGTGACATCAAACCTTCTTCTTCTTCTTCTCTGTCAAACATCTTTTATCTCCGCACAGACTTTGGTTGAATATGAATAAGCGCGACTACATTAAGCAGCAGAGTGAAAGGGCACAGCTCCATTTATGCTCCTCCGCCCTGATTGTTTTCATCAGAGGGAACACGCTGTGACTGCCGCCGCCGCCTGTGAATGAGCTTAGCATGTCCTTCATTAGCTGTCTAACACCTGAAGAGACGCATCCAGCTGCTTTAAAAGGACGCTGACGACTTTTCTAAACGAGTTTCACATTTGTCTATACATTTCCACTTCTCTTAATTAGATGTTTTAATGCTGAGGACACTTAAAGAGAGGTAAGGGCACTAAAGGGACGGTGTGAGCTCAAACGTACTTGAAGGCTGAATAGTTCTCTCTGTGTTTCTGACTGAATGCAGTCTCATACTTTTATTTCTATACACTTGTTGCATCAGGCAGTGTGTTTATCTTTGGTTTGGAGTCTTTCATGCATTCTGTTTGATGGCTGCAGGGTGAGAACACATGCCAGGCTTTTGTTTCCCCTCCTAAGTGTCACATGAGAGCTCATTGATGCCACACAGATCAGAGACTGACAACCTTCATGCTTTCCTGTTTTTTAAAGAAATGAAAATAAAAGAGCAGATTTTTTCAACCAACCACAACCAAACTCTCCCCGCACGACGACTCTCTGCTGTCTGTCTGTCAGTGCGTCTGCCACAAGACGAAATAGGTCAGCGTCTGATTGGTTAATCAGCTGCAGCTGTGGCAATTAGACACAGGTGCATCCAATCACCAACCAGCCTTCAGCACAATGTGGCTCACTGTGGGTCTATCTGTTCAGGAACACACCAGAACTACTACTATTTTACACACACACACACACACACACTCTGGCACATGTTGTACATTTTTAAGACACACTTTTATGTCGCCCCCGTCTGCTTCCAGAGTTATTGACCAAAGAACTCCAGGCCCATTGGTGTTTGCAGCCATTTTGATCAAATGTTCAAAAATTAGGCTTTTGTCAGGCTTGGTGGGGGTATTCTACATGTAAAATTACAAAGATAACATTTTATATGAGTATAAAAAATTCTAAAATCTCGATTTGGATAGAAGGATTCCAGAAAAAAGGAATTTGGATTTGAAGTCTGTCGGTTCAAAAGTGATGGGAAAATGTCGAGAGGGAAGAAGAGTCTGAGTCTGAGTCTGTTCTCTGTCTCCTTGGTCACTTCAGACCTTGATGGCGGTCACTTGTCTCTCTCTAATGGCTGCAGTGCTGATGGGGGAAACACTTCCAAACTTTCCTCTGCCTTGAAACCGTTTACGGATCTCTGCAGCGCTCCATAAACGGGAACACATAACTTTGTGTGCCGACGTTTTGGCCAGCGCTCCTCCCGCTCGCTCTCCAATCTCCGACCCCAGACGGAGGGCGATCCGTTCTCGGGGCCTCGCTCAGACTGCTGAGATCGGAGGCCGGGCCGTTTCCGTGGCGGCGGCGGCAGTGCGGAGGATGAGGGATTTCTAATGAGTCTGCACCCTGATAGTCTCCAAATGGCGCCCAAGGCCTCTCGCCAAGGACCTTCCAACTCCACACAACTACTCATCAAACACTCCCATAATTCTAGAGTAGGCAGAGCGTGTGTGTGTGTGTGTGTGTGTGTGTGTGCTGAGTGCAGGAAGCAGATGGAGGAGCCCATGCTGGTTTTATGTTTGTTCCTCTTTTCCCCTCAGCTCGTCTCTCTGAGTCACTTTGTTATCGTAACGGAGACGGCGACATCAGGAGCAGCGGCCGGCGCCTTTCTCTTCTTCTTTGCTGATGTTTATCGTAAGGGATGAAACGTTGTTGGCTTGAAGACTAGATGAGAGGGAACAAACTCCTGCCGTTCCTTTTGACCCGCTGGAGGTTGACCTTGTTTGAGGAACAGGCGAAGCCACCAACGATGACATCAGAGATATTAATGATGTCATGTTGTGTCACTGAGTAGTTATTATAATTTTACGTCAGCAAAGTAAAGAGAATCAGAGGAGTTTCAGAGGAGATCCAGTTTTTCCAGTTTTGTTTCCGATCACGCCGTCGTTTGGCGTTTAACTCCGAACGTTCTGATCCAGGCTGAGTTTGTGCGTAAAGTCAGACCGACAGGAAGTTTGGGTGTTTTGTTTGGGCAGATGGTTTTCCGCGATTTGTTGAACTTGAACGTGACAATCCACGTTTTTGTCTTATACCTCCTTTTGTCTTATACCACCTAAAAAATCCGATCGCCTGTCAGTCAAACGTGTCCGTCTCCTCTCCCTCTGCTCTCGCTCACATCTGTTTGCATCCAAACCTTCCACTTCCTCCTGCTGGAAATAGCGAGCGTCACTTTCTCTTCCTCAGGGAAAACGAGTCTCCTTCTTTTCCTCCACAAACACTTTTGACTCATTTCTACTTGAGAGATGTAAAGTCGAAATCTGTCCCCCGAAAATGTCAAAGATTATCACACTAAAGTTAATTAAACCCGAGAAAACCTGGGCGGGCGCCGTGTCACCGCTTTCTCCTCGCTTTTCTAATGTTGTGGGTGAACCAGAGGCGGAGAGGGATTAACGGAAAGGTCAACGATGGCGTCCTCTTCTCTTAACCTGCATCATTTCTAAAACTGGATACACCTTCAGGCTTATGACTGTCGCCTCGAGGAGACGCGAGGCCGACAACCTCATCCGTGTGTCCCTGAATGAGCATTAGCCATTAGGATGCAGGGAAAAGCCGAGCACTTGACCCCTATTGTCTCGCCGTGGGGTCATATATCCCTGTCGCGGTAATGGGCTCGAGCTGCCTCCTCTTCCTCTTACAGCACGGCGACTCGGAGACACATAACACGATGCACACACACACACACACACACACAGAGAGAGAGCGTCACTGCATCTCAGGGGGGTTCATCACCTCCATCAAGAACGCCGTGTCTCAGGGAGGAGGCAGTGAAACCAGAACACACACTCACACACACATACACACACCAATGCTTCGTCTCCTTCCTCGATCAAACCGAAGCGAAAGCAAATTCCAGCCGCGGGTGCGTTTTCGATATGGTGACACGCAAAAAATGTGTAAAGCGACACCGGCTGTGATCTCGCTGTAAAAGCATTCCTGAGAGAATGGCAGCGGACGGAACGATCCCTCCTCACACACCGACCGCCCGACCCACAGGCCGGCCGGCTGGCAAAGCTCTGAGCGTATAAATGAGGCCGTGATGACGCAAAAATAACGCCCCTGCGATTTCAAAGCAGGGACGGATCTGAAGCAGGAGCCGGTTTCAGAGAAACGGCCTGGTCTAAACCGTCTGGGTCCGTTTATGTGAACGCTCCCTGTTGGGTAATTTCCTCCCCCAGTGTGTGTTCGCAAAATACACAACTCGGGTTTTAACCAAGCTCCCTTCTTCCTCTCTCTCCTCCTCCTGCTTGTCCCCATCTCTCTCTCTCTCTCTCTCTCTCTCTCTCTCTCTCTCTCTCTCCCTCTCCCTCTCCCTCTCTCTCTCTCGCTCCTCGAAAACACATGGGAGACAGAGACGCATTATGTTTTCACAATGGAAAATTGATTATAAATAGACGATGTGAGGGATCTGGCTGTAATGACGGCGGTAGAGTGCAGCGGCGATGTCACCGCAAGCTATCAGCTGAACTCCCGGCCGCTGCAGCTTTGATGCCGCTCCGCCGCATATTCCTACGCCTTTGACGCTGGTAAGCCTATATGAGAGCTCGCCCGCGGGGTCAACTAATGGGACCGCCGCCATTCTCTTCTTTGCTTTGGAAAAGCGGCAAACAGCAATTTCTGCCTCCCGCCCTCCCTCCCTCCCGCCCGCCCTCAGCCGCCGCTCCCGTCTGTATCCGAGGAGTTGGTTACAAAAACTACAGAAACCCAGATGGGGACAACTCAGCAGCTGTAGCCATGTAAAAGAGAGAGAGAGAGAGAGAGGGAGCGGTCGAGTAAATGACTGTAAGTAACCAGGCGGCGTGTCGGAGCGCCAACACAAACCGAGCCGGGCCGTGGAATCTTTCAATTTTGGCTGTAATAAATTGCAGTAGGAAGCAATTGCGAAGGCCCCGATGTGCTGACGGCGTTGAAACCGAAAGCGGCGGCGGTGCGCAGGGACGGTGGCACGCTCTCAAAGACGACGGTGGGAGACTCGGGGAACCGCTCTCTAATAAGGCACGCTGAGAAAATATTTAGAATGTCGAAGTGGAGCGCCGCGATGAAATGGCGGAGACATATTTGAGGGATAAGTCAGCGTTTGGGTTGCCAGATTTGATTGCCTTGTTTTTTTAATATCCTTTTAATGTCCCGCCGACCCCCTGCGATGGATTGTTTGGACTGTTTTGCATTCTGGAAAATATGTGCTTTCCAAGCCACAACGGCACAACTTGATTGACAATAAACGCAACCGATTCTCGATTCTGGATATGATGCAGAATTCCTTTTCTGAGTCGTGATGGAAAAGACATGGAAGTTTTTTTACGATTTAAGAACTGTTACAATCTGGTAGAGTCAAGAAAGACACAGCCGTGAAAACATTTAAGATATGTTTACGTCTGCCACTGGTGGTTGTTAGGAGACAATTTTACGATTTTTTTTTTTAGTGTAATTACGAAAATTATGAATCGTCACGGTCGCATTTAAAGTACCGAGTCATCTGCAAAAAACATGAATTATGGCCTTAATTGTAAAGGCTGTTTTAAATCAAATCGTGATGAAAAGGTCACGGAAACTTTGGGGGATTTTAATTGGCTGATAATTGTAGACACGCACAAGAATCTGGCAACCCGAATGTGCTTTTAAATGATCATTAAATCATAAACTGGGACTGTTCTTGCCTCTGCTCGGTTTAAAGAAATGGAAACAATGTAGGATCTCTCTCTCTCACACACACACACACACACACACACACACACACACACGCTCACAAACACACATATCCTCAGGGCCCAGAGGTAATGTTTGTCAGGCTGAGCACGCAGGCCAGCAGATATGCCTGTGTGTGCGTGTATGTGTGCAGGTGTGTGTGTGTGTATGATGTCAAGTCACTTCCTCGCCTTGCACATTTTCTCACGATAAAAAAAAACAAACAAGTGCCAAAGACGTGGACAGCAGAGAGGCGGCAGCATCTACTCTAGCAATTACACCGAGAAGACAACAGCTTTGGGATAAACTGGGCGATGGAAGTCTGACCGGGTCGTAACACAACGTCAACACAACGGGGATGTGTTGACATCACTGGGACTCGCCCACCTCAGAGCTACTTGCCGACTGAGCGGCGGTCAACTCAGTGTTGCTCTAACTGCAGGTGGCGTCGGTGATACGGGTTAGGCCCCGCCCCCCTCGGAGGCCTAAGACCTAACTACCAGGATCCAAAACCCTCAGAGGCCCAGACTGGATCAGAACACCGAACAAACTCCTCTGCAGGTAATTTGGCCTCGGCTGAGCTCAAACTGGAGTTATTCCGTCGTGTTCCCGCCCCCGCTCGCCCTCATTGCCGTTACAAGAGAAAGAACAGACGCCTTGCTTGCGTTCCGTCAAAGTGATTCGATTTTCAGTGACATCTTTGTTTTTTTTTCCTCCTCTCTTTGTTGCGTGATAAAAATATCCGGCGTAGACAGCAGCAATAAAGTGTGAGCTGCTTAGAGGGAGAGAGGGGCGAGCGACCGGCTGAGCCGCACTCCCCGGGTATCAGATAACGGCGTGCGTGTTTTATTGGGTGACGGACAAATAAAGGATAGCAGAGCAACGTGTGGGAAGACAGACGCCGAGCTAAAAGCCTCCATTCATCCCTGAGTCATGTTTCACAGGGTGGGGGGGTGTGTGGGGGGGCTGCAGTGTCAGGTTGGACCCTAATCTCCTCCAGATGCCCTCACGGGGGGAAAACGTCCAAACCTTTCCTGCGCCGCCACAGAACAAGAACAGAACCAGATCCTCCGATACCATCGCTGATTTGGCAGATTTTGTTTTCGTGTTCTAACTGCGGCGGTGCTACAGATCTACACGCCTCCCCTCTCCTCCCTCCGCTTGCCGGCTCCCCGTGCACGCCCGCACGCCTACCGCCACTTGATGGGAAGAAGAAGAAGAAGAAGGGAAATGTATGGGTGACCCTGCGCTGACACGCTGTCTCGTTTCATGTGGGATCCTGGAGCAGATGCCTCATCTCTCCGCCGTTATTGGGGATATTAAAGTTCCGAGCAGTTCCGTCGCTCCTTCAATACAAACACACACACACAAGCACACGCACACACATGCACACACACGCACCCCTTCATTTGCACAAGCCAATTCTCTTCCCCGTCTTGGGAGCGCGGCGTTGTTGCGTGTCCTCTCTTATCCAGAGTCGGGCTGTAAATAAGAGGCGAGTCCACAGATGGAGCTTGTAGTGCCGCTGCTTGATTTAGAGTTGATTCCTGGAGGTATTCTGTATAAAACTCATCTGTGAGCGGCGAGTGCTTACCCCCTGCTGAGCGGCAGGCCGGCTCCTGCAAAGTTTCTATCTTCCTCGCTAAGAGCTCAGACACAACACACACACAAACCCGATTTAACGACAACAAAGACGTAAATGTCAACATCAACACACGGAGACTTCACTGTACATCTCCACACAGCAGCAGTACCCATAATGCACCACTCTCCTACATTTGTTCTATTAAACTTAAGCCATTTATCCTTATCTGGCAGGAGAATCACAACATCTATGTCCATGTCCAGGCAGACAACATCTGTTAAACACGACCTCTGTCCTGACGAAGTTCAAAGCAGCTGCCGCGGTCACGTCCGTCCTCATAAAAACAACCTTACACACACACATAAATGTAACTCACAAGCCCAGGCTGCAGCCCTGGCCGAGTTTAATCAAACTAGTAAACAGCGAGCGGAGGCCGAGGACGATAAGATAAAGGTACTTCAAAGCCGGAGAGCGGGAGAGAGAGACAGAGAGAGAGAGACAGGGAGAGAGAGAGAGAGAGGCCTTGAATCATGCAGGCTGGGCAAAGCGGAGGCGCGGTGAGGGAAGGACTCTGACTCGCTGTGGCTCGGGGGCAGGTCTGCCAAAAGGTCGCGTGAATGTGGAATGCGGCCCGGCGGGATCTTTGCCAGAGGCTGTGTTCAGTCAAGATGGCTAATTTATCTTCAAAACAAGCCAGAGATGTCCAGCGCACTGGGAGGAGAGGCGCCACTCCCTCGTCTCTACAGAGCTTATTTGAATAATTGCGTTTCTGGAATAAAAGTGCTGATTTTATGGCCACAAGGTCTGAACTCCGCCGGAGACGATTGAGCTGACACCATGAGAGACGGAGCTATGCTAGCTGCATTAGCGGACAATTACCCAGCAATTACCGTGGAGCTGCGGGGACGGAGGGGAGCGCATCAGTCAGCGGGCGGCCGAGTGTGCGAGCTAACTCAGCATGCCGCGTGCAAAACGGAAGAATAATGGCGGCCGAGTGCCAGAGCTGCCAGAGTGCCGGGAGTGACGAGACGGACAGAACATGCAGGGAAACAAGGAGGGAAAGGAGGAATCGATTCACAGAAACCAGCGAGGGCGTAAAAAAATAAAAACACATTCCAGCACATTCATCACATGTGACGAACGTACACACACACACACACACACACACACACACACACACAAACACACTGTTGACATCAGACCAGGAGCAGCGGCGAGGGCGGAGAAACAGTGACATCATCACAGTGAATCAAGAAATCCGCACATCTATTAATTTTCTATTAAAAACAATTAATTTATTTTTGCTGACTCGTCTCGTTTAATAATAACGTTTTGTTGATGATGGTGAACAGGAAGTCTCTGCAGCGGCGTCACATCTGTGCTGTGTTTGGTTTGGAGGTGCAGCTGATGTATCGTGTTGACTAAACCTTTGAGTCAACCTGCTTTGGCTGAGTCATGAGTCTGAGCCTCACTGTGACTCTGCCAGCTTATCTGCAGCGTGAGAGCGAGAAGAGGCGCATAAAGACGCATTAAGACGCATAAAGAGGCGTATGTGAAATGTTTAGCTTGGCGCCCCGGTCTGATTTCTTGGGCAGATCCAGATGGGAATCAGGTTTAGCTTTCTTCAGTCCGCGCCGCCAAAACGTGTCGTCGTTCCTCGCCGGGTTGGAAATCTGAGTCAAATCGCATTTCTAAAATTGGGCCTAGAATCGGATTTCAAGCTCCGGGGTCGCTCAGCGGAATCGTAACGCGGAACACATGAGGGTGACATCACACCTGGCCGCCGCCGCCGTCGCCGCCGCCGCTCCAGCAGCGTGTGTGTGTGTGTGTGAAGCCGTCGCCGTGAGAGTTGCAGTGTGAGGGGCGAGAGGAGAGGAGAGGAGGCGTCGGCAGGACTTCATGTAAACTGCTGCTTCGTGTCCATACGTTACCACAGCAACTAATGACACGTAACTCTGCACAGCTGATGTACAATAACAAGCCATATCTCCTAACATGATCTTCCTAACAAGATCTAATCTACTCACTTAAAAAAAATCCAATGCCTTTAAATCACAACAACACAGTTTTGTTTCTGAAAATTGTCGCCAAATTTTTCGGACTCTCTCGATTCTAATGCGGCGCTCAACTAACCTGCAGAGAGATTAAGAAATTAAAAACCGCACAAAAAAAGTGTGTTTACCTTCACATAAGCCATGAAAAAATTTTATTAAATGTGCTTGAAATTAGATAGTTAGCTTTTTCAAATTCATCTCTTTTCCAAGGTTAATGACTCAAAGCCTTCAAACTGCAGAGAAGTATCTGCTCAAAGCTACTGTGAAGTGTGTGTGTGTGTGTGTGTGTGTGTGTGTGTGTTCTCTGCCTCATTCTGTCATATTCTCTGGAAGGTTCTGGCACATCATTACATAACTTAACTTAACGCTCTGATTGTTGCGATAAGCGACATCATCTTGTTTTGATTTAAGAAACGTGTGGAATATCAGAGAGGAAGGAGAGACTGAACACACGACTGAGGCCCACCAAGTCAAGTAATGTAGACAAATGCAGCCTCGCTTTGTCTTTACTAACGCCGCAGAATGAGGAGGAAATACGAGAAAGAACAGAAAGTCATTAAGTCTTTACTTAGCGCCATCAAGCTGATCTCAAGATGGTTAATAGATCTGAAAAGGTCTTTGAGGGGGATTAGAGCCCAGACGAGAGAAAGGACCCTTCCATTTCCGTTTGTTATTACAGTAATTTGTTATTTACAGTTGCTGGTCTTTATCCATAAAGACAGTCAGATAGAAACGTCTGCGCTCAGTGTTTACGGGGTTGGGTTCGTCCCTAAGTGGCTGAAATTACATGGCTTTCTCAGCGCATTGTTAGCGCGGCAATCAAAGGGGTGATTTCCTCTTTTCACGCCGCAGCTGTAAAGTACGATCAGAAAAGGTGCCGGTAAACCCAGAAAGGTTCGCTCAGGAAAGGAAAATCATTTGTCGCCTTCAGAGGCATTTATTAAAATACTGTGAGCCAAGATGTCACCAAGACGTTTCACCTTTATGATGACATTTATTAGCTTTAAGTATATTTTCCAAGGTGCTAATGCTAATCAATTGGAGGAGGTTTGGGTATTTTAAAGTGTTAATTTCAATATTTTTCATATATAATAAGCAACATGTAGTTTTTGAAATGCTGACTAAAATTGAAAAACAGTACAAACATTTTTTTTTTATTAATTTATTTTTTTATTTAAAATTTATGAACTTTGAATATTCTAAGCCTGACATTTTCCTACACATGTATTAACTTTTATGCAGAGTTACAGCATTAGCCTGAGTGTGTGATATAAAACCAGGACTGGATTCTGTCCGGTCCGGCTGCGTGTTCCTTCTCCTCGACACACACACACATCGGTAACATTCCTCCAGAATCATTGAATTATGTGTTTATTTGAGAGTGGGAGCTCAGCGGGCAGACGTGGACGCCGGCGCTCAGATGTTTATATTAAGATGTTTTTTATAGACACTTAGCTCCAATTAACCCTCGCTCTCCCATTTGCCTGTAATCACATTATCCTCTGGTATTCGCCTCTATTTGTCTTTCAACCAGCCGAGGCCATCTCCTCCTGCTCCGAGCCCGCAGGAGGGCCGGGAACAAGCTTCTCCTTGTGCCGGGGCTCCCTGAGAACCTCCCTCTCTCCCCCTCTCCCTCTCTGTGCCCCCCCCCCATGTCACGTCCAGCGCCAGACAACGTCTGATTCATGCTTTGGTTTTGGCCGCCGCTCATCTCGCTCCTTCACGGCTATCGGAGGGGCTCGGCCGGGTTCGATCCCCCTGCCAGGCCCCCTGATATACTCCGGCCTAAGTGTCCAAATAAGAAAGTAATCTACCAAAATAAGAGTCCCATAATTAAGAGGCAGGAAATGTACGATTTTGATTTCCATGTTGGACTCGTTTAGTGATTTATTGTAGCCGGCCAAGTTCAGCCCGGTGGACTTGTTTGAACTTGAAAGGTCAGCTGGACTCTCTTGCAGACTCAGCTCACACACACACACACACACACACACATACACACACACACACACACACAGGCTGCCCCTCCTCTGGCTAATGTACAGACTGTGGGAAGCTCTTCCTCATCTGGCTGGCATGTTGTACAGATAATGGGCGGGGGTGTGTGTGTGGGGGGGGGGAAGGCTGCGTCCGGCTCCATTGTCTGTCCAATTTATCTGTCCTGACTCATGCTAGGCTGAGTGAGACGTCTCTATTGTTGCGTTGAGCTGTAACGTCACGGCTGGTCCTCGGCCTCCTCGCGCTCTTGGACCTGAGGTGGACGGCAGGAGGACAAAGGAGGCTCCACTTTGTCCTCTGTCTTTCTCTTTTCTCTCTCCCCCTCCCGCTAAGACACAAAGGCACATTCCAGCTGTCAGATGTGTTCGTTCATGCACTTCTTCTTCTTCTTGAAGAGAAAAAAAGAGAACAGGCTCGACGAGCTCGTCTGTCCCCTGCAGCAGTCGGAGGTGGAAGAACCCCCCCCCCCCCCCCCCTAAAGGTCGACCCCCCCCCCTCCATAAAGGTCGACCGCCCTCTCCCTAATGTACTCTGTTTCACACTGACCCCAGCTGATACACTAAATATAAAATAATCTGCACTTAATCTTCAAACCTGAATCTATAAAAAACAGAATTTTCTCATTACATCCAAAAATAACGGATTTAAAGATTAAAGAACATATTCGCAGATTTCGATCTTGTCTTCGTCTTCATGTTTAATTCAGGAAAATCCACACATTCAGGTGCTTCTATATTTCAGTCAAATCATCCTCAAATTCTGTCACAGCACTAATGGCCTTTGACCTTTGACCTTTTGGACGAATGAGGATCAGAGCCTGGGTCATTTAGGAGCAGAGAGAATAAGAATAAAGGCTCAGGTTTCAAAGATGTAAACGTCCCGTATACGATCCATCCAAGTCCTCATGTTTCCTCAGTCACACTTGGTGTTAAAAGATACAAAACTAAAATGAAAGCTCTTGATCACAGCGATGCGGCGGCGGCGGCGTGTTTACTCGACTTCACATCCACTTAAATAACGATGAGAGCATTAGGATTGTTAGCGTTTTTATTTTGAAGTTACTGCGGGGAAACAGGCGTCATTATTTTAAATTGCTCCGCAGAAGAAAGGAGAAGGAAGGTGGCAGCTTTTTACAAATGGAATCTGGCCTTTTTTTAAAAACCGCTTTGAATATTTATAATGGCTGTCGCGCCGTTTAGCCGCTGAGCTCCACCTTTACACGGCGGCGGAGCTCCCGAGGAATCCTGTCACATCGGAGGCTTGACGGGAACACGAGCGCCGGGTCAGGAGGACGAGCGGAGGAGACGAAGAGGACAACAGCCAGTGAACCAGAAAAGAACACGAGGCGTCCATGAATAATGTATGTGTGTGTGTGTGTGTGTGTGTGTGTGTGTGTGAGCAGTTTGATCTAATGGCTCTGATGAAAGTTTGCAAAGTTCATTTTGAGCTTTGGACTCGTGGATAAAAAGCTCCTTTCACTCACTTAGCAGCTTCTTCTTCTTCTGTTCCTTTTTTTCCTGCAGTCGCCCTCCAAACTCAGCTTGAGTGAGACACTGATTGGTTTAATTATGTTTGTGGTGATTAAGCCTCTTAATGATACTTGACACAAAGCGAGACGTGAATCACAATGATGCCCAGCTCGCACAGAACAGAGAGAGACTCAGCTCTCTATCCTCACACACACACGCACACACACGCACACACACGCACACACACACACACACACACACACACACACACACACACACACACACACACATACACAAACAAACACTGTAAGACCTTTTTAAAGAGGGACACTTACCATCGTTGGTCACGTCGGGGTCAGAGGAGCAGGGGAGCGAGGGAACGAGGGAACGAGGGAGTGAGGGAGTGAGGGAGCGAGGGAGCGAGGGAGCGAGGGAGGGTGACCTCCTAGGTGTTACGCTCACATCTCCCCCCTCCTCCTCCTTCTTCTTCTCCCTCAGACGAGAGCCGACGCGAGGGGGGGGCCGCCGGAGTGTGTCGGGAGGAAACGGCAGGCAGCAAAAAAAAGAGAGAAAGAAAGAAAGAGACAAAAGCCTGAGACTTGGAAGAGCGAGCCGGCAGCTTCTTCTTCTTCTTCTTCTCCGTCTCCTTCCTCTTCCTTCCTCCTCTGTTTCTCCAGTGTAACTTAACCCCCGAGGAGCCCTGGCAAACACACACAGAACCAGTTCCAGACCTGTCCTACACCAGCGCCTGCCTCTCTCTCTCTCTTTCTCTCACTCTCACTCTCTCTCTCTCTTACTCTCTCTCTCTCGCTCCGTTTTCTCTCTTTTTTCGGTATCATTTAACTCTTTATTCCGCGGGCTAGGCGATGATCTCATCACGGGCTCAGGTTACAGTGACGGGGGGGTGGCGGGGTGTGTGTGTGTGTGTGTGTACGTGTGTGTGTGAGCCTGACGGGAATGCAGAGGGCAGAGAGACAGAGGTGCCGGGGAGGTCAAAGGCTACTCGGGTAGTGTGGAGGAGCGGAGGGTGAAGAGGAGAAGAGGGTGTCTGTGTACGTGTGTGTGAGTGTGTGAGTGTGTGTGTGTGAGTCATGTGAGTCATGTGGGGGAGCGTATGAGGAGTCTGGAGTGCTGTGAACAAAACAGGAGTTACAGGGGTCAGGAGGTTACGGATGTTGTGGGGGCCAGAGCACATTTGACAGCACTGGAGGCTATGGACATGAGGACAGCGAGTACATTCACACACACACACACACACACACACAGAGAGAGAGAGATCCTTTCTCTAAGTGCCAGATTTATTGCTCACTTAGACCTCAGGGGTGGGTGAAGTTTTCTGTAACGTCTCCAAACGCCGCAGCACAATGTTTGTCCCACTTATGCAGATTCTATAATTAAAGCACACGTGTGGCGTGGAAGCGACGGGACGGACACGCAGGGACACACACACACGAGCACACACACACCGAGACACACATCTACCTTTATTTGTGCAGCCGAGGATGTGAGGAGACGTTTCACACAGATGTTGAAGTTGCCTCACTTTTCATCTTCTCTCAGCTCGTCTCCGACAATCTTCATCTTCACTCGCGTCAAGAACCGGAGAGAGAGAGGGAGAGAGGGAGAGCGAGAGAGAGAGAGAGAGAGAGAGAGAGAGGGGAGGAAGAGAGAGAGAGAGGCAGGGGGGACTAGAAGAGAGAGAGAGGAGCTTTGGGTCCAGAGCTTTGTGTCTCGTCTCTGCCTCGACAACTGAAGTGTCCGCACGCACAAAAAGTTCCTGACGACCACCTGAAGCCCGTTTGATCACGCAGACAAAAGCTTCCAGCCGTGTGATCTTCTTCCGGGAGCGGCGGCGTAGATATGAAGGCGGCGGCGTGTTGCGTTGGCTGTTATTTGATGTCCTTTAAAGAAAGAATAAAGAAGCGAGTACATGTCAAGGACGACTTGCTAGGGGAAACAAAGAGCGCGTAACTATGGAGATTGCCAAATGTGTGAGAAAGTTTGAAAGAGTTGCTTAAATGTGAGAAGTGAGTAAGTGAATCCTCCTTAGGGTCCTTAGAGGAGATTAGTAAAAAGGTCTTAAAAGTTCTGGATTCAGATTCAGGAAGAGGAAACACAAAGCAGCTGAATCCTCTCACACACATCTCTCATGTATTCACTCTGCTTCTCTTCTTTCCATACCTTCAACTTGAGCTCCACTACCTTTGATGGTATTTACATGAGAGCTATCCTCCATCAAATCATCTTCAGCTATGAACCGAAGCTTTAACTCCTCGTTTCAAGGTGACGACATGGAGCGTCCACTTGAAAGAGGAAGACAAAGACGCCTCATCAGATTCTCTTTCCTCCTCACAGCTCGGCTCTTTAATAAGCGTGTCTGATTGAAGCGGCCTGGCCTCGGCTTGTTAACCGCTTTGCCTCTCCTCCTCTTCCTCCTCTTCCTCCGCTCTGTTTACTCCATCCTTTCCTCTCTCAGCTCTCCGCCGCCCTTTGAATCCGCCGTCTGGGGCCGGACCCCTGCGCTGCACCCGGCCCCCTTTTGGAGATCTGTGTGGTCTCCATTAAGGGAGAGGAAGTGTGTGTGTGTGTGTGTGAACCGGCGCTGCAGGCCCGACATCTCAGGAATCTTGATCCCTTTTCCCCCCTCGTGGCACCGAGCGGAGGCCCGGCTAATCGCTCACACTGATAGCGGCGCTGCTCCGTGAGGCCCCGGCGCTGGGAGAACCGGGCCCGGGGGCGGAGGAGGAGGAGGAGGAGGAGGAGGAGGAGGCTGCGGCCCTGGCGGCGCCCGGGCTCACGGTTTGTGTAACGTGCTGCGGGGAGTAGACTTTCATGATGTTTGTGCAGATGAGCGTCGGCGCGGGCACACCCTCTGTGGGCTTGTTCCCATGGGAACCGCAGTGATAGCGAACAGCTTGTTTTTGTGTTTTTTGGCAATGTTGCCTCTGCTGGAATAGTGACAGGCGCTGTGGAGGTCTGATATGCAGACGCGCTGCCAGGTCGGCCTTACGAGGGGAATGTTTCCTACGCCTGGACGCCTTTGACTTTCTCTTCCGCGTGTTCGCAGGCGCCTTTGGGTTATTTGGTTACGCGGATTCGGCAGAATTTGCGTTATTCGCCCCCGCTGTCGGGCGATGTTGAGTGGTGCCACGAGCTGACAGGCTGAACTCGCCGTCCTCAGGTCGATCACGAGATCTGTCTCTGCCAAGCGACTCCGGGTTCGAGTTACACGACAATACAGGTTTGGCCCACAGACACTTGGCTTTGCTCTTAACCTTTTCTCTGCGTCTCAGAGGGAGTTACACCCTTTTTCTTTCACCTCTGAAAGATAACATCGCCCTGTGGGTTCACTGAGCTCATTTGCATATTTGCAATTGGAGCCTTAGTTCCTTTTTCTGAAACCGTTGGAGGCCGTTTTCTGTCTGATGTCATAAAGGAGACGGGTGCCAAACGTAGTGTGGGAGAAAAAGAAGCATACGAAGGCGTTTACTCATCTTTCACTTAAATACGACAAAATCTGACCTCAAACTGCGACCGGAGCAAGAATGTGCTCCTGCAGCTTTATGGCAAAACTAAATCCATCACCATTAGCGTCTGTGAGCGGAGAGGAAACGCCTCCCGTCCCACTTTAGACATCAAACCACATTCCAAACCTGTATTTTTTACTTTCTCTCCCTTTTTTTGTGTCGTTTGTAGCAATATGACTCAGGAAAGCTACAGCGGAGCAGCGGGAGAGCTAAGAAATGAAATTAAAGTGCACATTTATTGTGCAAACGGCCACAAGCTGAATTTATGGTGTTTGGATTCCTAAATGAAAACATACTACAGGAAACCTTCACCGGGCTGCTCAGAGAGAGAGAGGGGGGGGGGGGGGGGTGTAGAGAGAGAGAGAGGGAGGGGAGGGAGGAAGAGAGAGAGAGAGAGAGAGAAGGAGAGAGGGAGGGAAGGAGAGAGGGAGAGAGAGATGGAGGGGGGAGATGGAGGGGGAGAGGGGGAGGTGGACAGAGAGAGAGAAGGAGAGAGGGAGGGGAGGAAGAGAGAGAGAGAGAGAGAGAGAGGAAAGGAGAGAGAGAGGGAAGGAGAGAGGGAGGGAAGGAGAGAGGGAGAGAGAGATGGAGGGGGGAGATGGAGGGAGAGAGGGGGGAGAGGGGGAGGTGGACAGAGAGAGAGAAGGAGAGAGGGAGGGGAGGAAGAGAGAGAGAGAGGGAAGGAGAGAGAGAGAGAGAGAGAGAGATGGAGGGTAATTACATCATTTTGTAGATGGAATGAAAGCACTTTACAAGCGAAAAGTAAGCAAAATGCTTTATTGCTCATGGAATTGCCAATTAAAAAGCAACACCTGGAACGCAGAGGCTCGGCTGAAACGCCTCGCTCACCCTCGCCACAGGGGCCTCCAAAACCGGCCAGTGCCCCCTTCCTCCCCCCTCCCCCCTCCCTCTCGCTCCACAGAGGCCCCTGGAGAATGTTTTTCTTTCCATCTCTTCTCCGCCTGCGTCTTTATTTGTCAGAGTTGCCGACAATGCGCCTTCACATGGGCTCACATAGCTCATAAGTCACTCGGGGGCCTGACGCTCTTAAACGTATTAATAAAGGCCCATTTCCTCCGCCCGGCGCATGGCAAGGCGACAACGTAAACCTTCTCGCTGCACGCTACCGCCAAAGAAAAACAGCCCTGAGTCTCTCCAGCACCCAGTTCACACTCTCTCTCACACACACACACACACACACACACACACACACACAGCTGGTCCAGTCTGGTCCAGTCTGGTCCATTTAGTCCCAGATGTATTCCATGCTCAGGTCTGTTTCCCTCCTCTGGGTGCACACAGGTCCAGTATTGTTCAGATTAGAAAAAGGGAAAAACGCTCCAAGAGAGACTTTAATCACAAATTAATTTTGGTGAATAGCAGATATCATTGAGAGATATTATTAAATACAGTCAAACCCATTCTTTCCTAATCCTGAAGCCCTCAGTCGAGGTCGCAGAGGCCGAGGCCGCAGAGAAGATTAGCATCAGACCGCACGGCAACCGCATGACGACAACGACAAACGACGCTGAAAGCCGGTGCCATGGGGACGGCTTTCATATGGAGGCGGCCCTATTTACTTAGACTTACTAAAACGTTTTTACCGGCACTCAGGCTGTATTATTTAAGAGCCTGAGTGACGCGGCCTCATGGAAAATAAATTGGCAGAACGGCGGCGGATGCGGCGGATAGCGGCCGTGATAGCGGCCTGGGAGCCCCGGGGGGGGAAAGACACATGAAAGGAGACGGATACTCGACGTGCAGATGTATTGTCATGGATGCCAGTGAAAGAAGCGTGAATAGCGCTCGTGGCTCCTTTGTAGCTGCAGTCAAAGTGCCTCTTACAGATTCAGAGCTGGCAGCCGAGCATAATGCGCCTCTCATATCCAAATATTGGGTTCGACGCTTTGCACATACTTATGAGATCCCGGCGCCGCTGTTTAACACGTCCGACGTTATCGCCTGTTTAGCCGTGCGTAGATTGCAGAGCTTTATATCAAAGCCGGGTGTCACATTTATACTTTGTGCCTTTTCCTTTATTAAAATAGAGCTCGGGGGGGCGGGGGAAGGGGGGGGGGGGTGAAGACGCTCCTCGCCAGCTTTCACGCATGGTTTACGTCAAAGTGTTTGTACAGCGAGTGGTTAAAGGCAATTTCTCTGTGCGGCGATGTCATTGTGACGGGAAAAGAGGTTTGAGCCGGAATACAACAGAAGTGGGACGCGACGATGCGACAGCTAAGCAGAAATCCTCCCCCATACGTCTGAGAACAACCTGAGTCACCCTGCTAGTTTGGATTAGCATCTGAGAAACATCTGCAGGTTGGAACACTGAAGGTAACACACTCACATCTAAACGTTTAAGGTAAGGGGATTGGATAAGGAGCTCAGATGTTAAGGAGGTGTGTATGGGGGGCAGCCGTCAGGTCCCGTAAAGAATTCGAGAGGAAACTTGGAAGCGTCTGAAGTGACGGCGTCGCCTTCGCTCATCTGGAGATCGAAGCTGAGCCAAAGCACGTTCAGGCTAATCCGTGCTGGCAGCTACTTTGACTCGCAGCTCTGCATTAACACGCTTCCCTTTCTTCCGTCTTTTGTGACCTTCTTCTCTTATCGGAGCAGGAAAGGAGAAGGGGATCTGACCTGAGACAGCGGTGTCTCAGTGCATTACCTGGCTGCCCTGTGCGTGCCTGAAGCTAATGCCCCACCTGTAGCGCCGCAGCCTGTGCCAGCACTTCTAAGTCGGGAATAATAATATCCCCCTTCTTTCTTCAATCCCTGAATATATTCATTGGCACACCTCGGGGGGTCTCCGGGCTGAAGTGTGTGGGCGCCGCGTTCAGTGAGGACGTGGCAGCATGGGCTCATCCACGCTAATCTAATCACACAAACAAGCCCGGTACAGGAGAACACGCGTCCGCTGAGTTCCAGGCTCCTATTGTCGTTAACGTGGCAAATAAAAAATCACATCAATCCATGCTGCTGTGCACGCTGAGTGAAAACAAGGCACTTTTCTGATCAATTCAAAGTGAAGTTTAAGGATCTACACAGACATACAGCACGCCATGTTAGCTCGTACCACACACTCTATATGGTGGGAGGGCGAGACACACACACACACACACACACACACACACACACACACACACACACACACAGGTTTCATTAGCATTAACCGTGTTTTTCAGGAGGATCTTGACACTCAAACCCTCAGAAACACATTTATCCACCCCGTGAGCAGATTACATGGAGTGGCGTGTGATGTTCATTTGCATATTGGTGCATAATTAAGCGATGTAACCAACGGTGGATTGGCGCCTATAGAGAGAGACGACATGCATGCTGATGATGTCTGGAAGTTTGTGACAGAAAATCAAGACTGGAGGCTCCGTTGTTTGTCTAAAGACACAATCGGTGTGAGTGAGTCTGAGCTCACAGAGTGATTCGTCACAACGCCATCATCATCCACCTGGTGTGTCACGTCCGCATGTCCTTCATTTGCTCAGCTGCCTCGTCATCTCTGCATACGCCGGTCCAATCACACGGCACACACACACACACACACACACACACACAGTACAGCGAGTGTGACGTCTAAACAGCGAGGAGGGATGGGGAGGCACAAACGCTCGCAGCAGGTTGCAAGATCGAGACCCAGCGAGTGCGTGTGTGTGCTTGTGTGTGTATGTGTGTCTTTGTGTGTGTGTGTTTGATCAGAGGTCCGGGATGATTTACATTTGAGGAAAGAATCAACATGGTCCCAGGGAGCTGCACCTTCATGTGGCGTCGCTGGGAGCCAAGCGAAGGCTCAACGAGCACCGCAACGCTCCAAACAGCGCCAGGAAAGAAAGAATAACCAAAAAGGGGCTTTGAACATCTGGCTGTGGATGAGTGAGTGAGCTGGAATGAGGTGAAGCAGGAGGTCTGAGATGTTTGAAGACAGAGGTCATCCACTAAACGGCTCCTTCTCTCATTACCTCCAGCGTCTAAACATTCAAAATTGCAGATTTGTTCTATTATCTGACGCCACTCAGGTCGCTTTTATGGGCAGACGTCATCCCTCATTCCTGAAGCGCCTCACAGGGGCCGCTCACACGCGTCGCACGGCAGCGTCGCGGCTTTAATGTGATTCCAGGTTTCAGAAATGTATCCAGGGAGAGAGCGAGAGCCTCTTCCTCCCCGCAAAACATTGTTTTAGCCGTCTGGCCTCGTGCCTGTTTGTCCGACATGGTCTGCATCGCGTTTCCACCAGCCCTAACAGAACAGACGACCTCGCCCCCCCCACCCCCGCCCACCGCCACCGTCTCGCCTCGTCCACCCGCCCCGGGCTTTGGCACCACCAGCTGTTGAATGCATCGGGCCCCAAAATGGCTCCTCAGCTGCCGAATGTGGCACGGCTGAGCCTGACGGAGCGAGCAGCTGCAGCAAGGTCACTCTGTCACTCTGAAGCCCGGCCATTACATCGCTACGGCACCACTTCTTACGCTAATTATTAGATTATCTCGGCGCGGTAATGCTGCTCACAGAGCCGAGGGAGGTCACGGTTAAGGTCCCATGTGTTTGTAACGTGTTTGAAAGTGGGTCAGAAGTAAGAGGACGTCTGATTCAGGGCCCTGCTAAATGTTGTTGTCTCCTAAACTCTCTCGGTGTGTATCTGTGTGTATCTCAGCGTGTGTCTCAGTGTGTATCTCCGCATTTCCTATTAAAATCACACAGTGACAGGATTGTGAAGCGTTGACAGTTGAGTTCCTCTTGATCTTAAATAGATCTGATTGAAATTTGGTGATTTGTGGCTGTAAAGCTTTAACCTGAACACATTTGCTCCTTTAGGTCACAGCAAAAGTTTTATTTTAAAGCCAAACACAGTGGAATCGCCGCATTTTTGCTATTAGATTTTCAATCCCGCGGGGGTGAAAAGATTAAAAACAGAGTCGCTGATTTACTGTGGGAGCTCATGCACTGATCACACACACACACACACACACACACACACAGAGAGAGAGCGCCCTGTGGCTCCCGTATTAGAGCCGTAAAGACGTCTGTGTCTAATAACCCAAATCAATGGTGTCAAGTTCCTGGAACATGTGGCACTAAGTGATTCGATGTCATTTGTTGCTGGCCGATCTTCCCACAGGGTCCAGCCGGCGAGCCCGCAGAGCCACACACACCCACACACACCGTACACACACACACACACGTTTGTTCAGTTGGCGGATAGATTAACCCGGAGGGAGCCGGACATCAATACGGCACATGGAGCTTTAGACTGAGTGACCCGCTTGGTAATCCGTGGTAAGTTTAGCAAACGGACTCCTTCGCCTCCTTGGATCGTACCAAACGCAGGTCCTGATCCTGATCCTTTCCCCGGGCCTCCTGATTGACTCCAGCGCCCCCCCTTCCCCGCCCGGGCCGCTCATCCCGCCGGTGCTAAAAGGGTGTTTCCTGACAAGTGAGTTCATTTTACATTCATGCGTTAAGGTTTTAAGGCCAAAGCTTAAGGGTTGGAGGAATTTATTGGCTATTGTATTGTGTTTCACGCGGGGAGGCCGAGCCGGGCGACTGCGCCTTGTATTTAGCCTTGGGCCTCCGCTCAGGAATATCCCGTGTATTTTGATAGCAGTGAGAGTTGAAGCTGTCAGAGTCTCAGCCTGAGGGAAGATCACCTTTTTAAACACGCTCGCATTTCTGAGAGATTGCGTAAACTCCTGTCGTTACACCAAACGCCGCTCCCGCAAAGTCTGTAATCAAGTGGGATCCCCCCGCCGCCCCTGCCGCCGCCGCCGCAGATTTACTTTCACACCGACTCCCGGGGTGTAGTTTATTGAATATTAACCATGTGTGCGGTGTAAAGTAGTGCTAATTAATGAGGTTTATGTTGAAGATTTATATCTGCAGAACGCCGACGTGCATCCGGTGCCTGCTGGAGCGCCGCCAGCGAGGGAAGTGTGTGTGAGAGAAGTGTGTGAAAGTTGATTTAGACAGCTCGAGGGTGGGGGGGGCGAGGGTAGTAAATACAGGTGTGTGTGTGTGTGTGTGTGTCTGCGTTAGTGTAAGAGAAGTCAGCAGCCCCGGGCAACAATCTAAAAGTGTTTACTTTTTACGTTTTGGTTATAACCTGCAATTATGTTTTCAATCATCACGGCAGGACTGAAGCCAAGACGAGAGGCGAAATGAGCGGAGAGCCGAGTGGAATCCAACATGGAGACAAACTCGCCCTGCCTCTGACTGAAGCAGGTCGGGGAATTAATGTATTAATGAATTGAATTATTAATGAAGTAACAATCCCCCAATTATTACAAACAAACTTGTACAGTTTCTCCACTTCTGAGGGATTCAGAATAGAATCATTTAAATAAGTGGAGAACAGAGTGAAAGAGTAAGAACAAACCTCCATTCATGCGTTCAGATCGTCTATACATTGACCTCTGACATGCCGGGAAGGTCGACAGTATCTCTGAATTCTGCCGGGTTCCCTCTTCTGTTCAGTCTAAACGGGGCGGGTCAGATCCCGCGCCGTCGCCATGGACACTGGGTCACCGTCTGACACCCGAGTGGAGCCTTGAGCGACTTCCTGTCAGGTCGGATCATCTTCCTCACCTCTCCCGATCCTACATGTGTGTTCTGATCCCTAATGCATCATTGGATCTCCAGCCCGGGTCGCTCTGTCCTCTGAGAAGCTAATTCAGCGGGTCAGTTGTGGGACCCGCTGGGCCTCTTTGTCACTTCCTCCCTCCTCCTCCTCCTCCTCCTCCTCCTCCTCCTCACCTCTGAATATAGTGGGTGGTAAACAGCGATGTAACTGTCACAGGGGCTTATTGTCAGCGTGAGGACAGGCTGAGCAGTGAATGAAGTCTCTGAGCTAATCCACTGGTAACTCAAGCTCCACATTGTTGACAGGGAAGTCTGTTGAAGCGGCTCGTTGTTATCGCTGCCATGACCTCATTCGCCTGCGGGGTCAAGTCTGCAGCGGCTGAATGTTTCCTCCGCTTGTATTTAAATGCTTGTTTTGGGGGAGGGGGGGTTTGTTCTCTGTATATTCTGATGTATTTTCTCCCCTCTGTGCTTGATAAATAAATGGCCGGGCTCTCCGTTTGAGCCGTGACAAGCGTCCTCCCTCGCCTCGTCCTCCCTCGCCTCGTCTCTCGCCTCCTGCAGCTCATACGGTCTGCAGGGGAGTGAAATCTGTCCTGCAGGTTTGCCTGTCTACACATTCTTACCCACCGACAAACACCCACACACATCTGTCCGTCTATCTGGACACACACCGTGACAAGAGCGCTGACTGGTGACTGTTCTCCTCACACACACACACACACACACACGCACACACACTTTTACCCCCCTGACCTGATGTGACACATGCGCACACTAATGAGTCATGTGAGTGAGCGTGAGTGTGTGTCAGAGCCGCAGATGTCGAGTCAGAGTCACAGTGGTTAATTTGCTCTTGTTGCTGTCTGGGGCAACAAGAGCAACAAATGACGGATTGGGAAGTTCCGCGCCTCCCCCCTCCACTCCCCCTCTAAACTCCCCCCGATCTGCCCGTCCAAATAAACAGGAAATCAGCTTCTTCTGGGGTTAGAGGAAAGTGAAACGGAGCCAAGCTGATCTGTAATTTTGTTTATTGCAGGGCTGCATTAGAGTCGCCGCAAAGCTGCTTATTTTGGTCTCTTAAAGTCTTTGCTTTGCTTTCAGAGGCCCGTTTTATCTTTCCGCTCGCTTGCTCGCCGACACTCGTGCGTCGTTGCGCTTGGCCGGCTTGTTGCGCAACGTCCGAGATATTCAGGATCAAGCGTTTGTGCTTTTGAACACGCGGATAAACTGACAACCTCTGATGTGCAGCACGCGGTCTGAGTGTGTGAATAATGCCTGTTAGACACTATTAGTTTATTAAGTTAGGGATTAATAAGCATCTTTACGCACAGATTCAGATTTGGCTTCATTATGTTAAATCATGATTCTGCAAAAACGCATTCCTTCACATTTTCTCTCCAATTTCATTTGAAAAGAACACAATCACACAGTTCGTCTCAGCGATAACACACTCCTGCACTTCCTCTAACCAGCCGTCTTTCCCGCACGTCTTCATTAGTTTAATTTTGCAGACGCACATAAGTCTCCGTGTCATCTTAAGGGATCAGTGCAGCCAGCCGTCCCTGTTCCCAGAAGAAAGAGTCGGAAGCCAAAACAGTTCCAACTGTGAGCGGTGAGCAGCTTCAAAGGCGGGAGCGGAGGAATTATCCGCAGGTTTGGGAAGCTGTCAGATTGCCTGTAGAACAACAGATGAGCCCAGAGTTTCTCTCTGCAGCAACATGCATAATTGAGGAATCCAGCTCCAGTGTGCAGCTGGGTCACTGCAGGTCCAGGCTGAGTTTAGAGCAGAAAAATTCTCCTTTTAACAAATCACAAGGTCCTTAAGCCCACAAAAACATGTTCCCAATACAAATCCTCTCATTAATCTGATTTTCTGTGAAGGTTTCTACACAAGATTGAATAAAATGACCCTCAGTTTTTCAGCTCATAATATTAGACTTTATGATCAAGGTCAGGCACAAAAACACGTTTCTAAAGGCTTTTGGGTGGAAAGTGTCGAGTGGGTTTACTTTATTGAGAACAAAGAAGCCAAGGTGATTATCTCCAGTGATTCACTTTCAGGCTGAAGCATTGTCTGACTGCAGCGATGCCTCATAGCACTCAGAGCTGAACCCCTCCCCTGCCCCCTGATAGCTTGCTGAGCTGCTGATAGTTAAGTATGTGAGCTGTCAGTTTGGGCCAAAGGAATGAGAGATAAAGAGAATATTTAGACGCAAACTGGGAGAGATTTCACGTTGCCAGGTCTGACATCATTCACACTTAACCTTTCCCAACGCCGAAAACAGGTCAGAGAGAGCTAATAACTGCAGCAGAAACCTCACGGTGGCGCCGGCGTTGATGTGTAGGAAGCAGGGAGAGAGGGTCTCTACAACCGCCTCACCTTTCATCGCTCCGCTCTCCGTCCGGCTCGGTGGAGAAACATTCCTCCTGACCTTTGCGCTCGCCTCCTCCCGACCGGCTCGCAGGTACCTGGCAGGTTGCTACGCCTCCTACGTCGAAGGAGAAAGATGCCGAGGCAGCAGGTCCTGGCAGCTTGATTATAGCCGAGCGCCCGCCGTTTTGTCTGTAACACACACTCACTTACACACCCTGTGTTTCCTTCTGCCTGCACACAGGGTTAGGGAAAGGAAAGAACTCCATTACCGACCCTCTTGACCTCTCTAATTATGGATACTCAGAATGTTTGCGTAATGTCAGGCCAGCTTGAGGGTTGAAAGCGTCTCTCTTTCACCCTTTCATTGCATCCATCCCTCCCTCCAGCCCAACCGTCCATTTTCCTTGACTTATCCGAGCCACACAGGATCTCCTGCTCCTTTAGCCACATCCTCCAAGTCTTACTAGAGGCTCCAGAGATGTTCCCGGGCTAGATGGGATCCGTAATCCCTCCCTCACAGATGTACGTGTCTGGAATGCCCAGCCAGGTGGAGACCTATGGGTGCCGTCACCTCACCCCTCACAAGGTCCCGAGCTCATGTCCCTCAGGTCTATACTCCTCGTCCCGTCCCGTCCCGTCCCTTAGGTCTACTTTACTTTTATCCCTTTTGATCTCCGAGTGCAATATCGACAGAAAGAAGAAGCCACATTCATACACACACACACACACACACACACACACACACACACACACACACACAAGACTCATTTGCGTTTGAAGTCCGGCCCCCTTCGCCCCTTCATCTGGATCTTAAAAGTCTAAAGCGACGGCACAGAGACTTCAAATCGCACCATTTTCTCCTTCATGTGAGGATTATCATTAATTCATCAACCGGCAAGTCAGGGTTTTAACTTTAATACATTTTCAAGATTGAGCCGTCTCTTCGCCAACAAGAGTGATTAATGATTGAAGGAGAGCAGTGAGTATCATCTATAGAGCTCCACGCCGCTATACCGTCTCCCTCCCAAACACTCCCACAGAGACGCAGCCCAAATATCAAATGCTGTTGATGCCGTGCCCCCGCGTAAAACGTAGGGAGATGGGAATCGGGAGAGAGGTCGGCATCGACTGAGAGGCAAGAACAACGTGTCTCTCCATCTCTCTCTCTCTCTCTCTCCCTCTCTCTCTCTCTTTCAGGCCTTTTGTGACTGTGTGCAGTGTTTCCGCAAAAACGAGGCAATATCAAAATCTGGTTATAGAAAAGCTCTGAGTTTATACAGTGGTTGCTTTTGTCGGGCCTCAAAGGCTGTGGAGCTCGAGAGTCACCTCACAGAGAGAGAGAGAGAGAGTGGGAGAGAGAGAGAGAGAGAGAGAGAGAGAGAGCAGGCAAACAGAGGGAAAGGTATCAGTATTTGCACAAACAGCATGGAGGGGAGGGAACACACGATTCTTTCTTTGTCTAATTTCGTCCTCCTGCCTGCACACACTCACACACACACACACACACTCACACACACTACAAAGCCAAAACACTATTAAAGTAAATCTGGAGATGCGGTTCCGAGATTATTCATCCCGATTCCAGAGATTCACTCAGGAAACTCATCTTTGTTGCAAACTTCAGTCTCCGTCTTGTGTTCAGCTCAGATTCTTGGACTTTATTTTTCTTCTCATGGAGGTAAATAATGGCCCAAACACCATGTGGGCCAGATTATCCGTCTCTCTTCCAGAGTAATCGGTCTTGATTTGTTATTGTGATGTCTCAGGTGTTTGGCACATCGAGCTGAGCTGAGCTGAATCGAGGCTGAAACACTCGACACGTTCATATTCCAAACATCTGTTAGGAGGAAACAGGAAGCCTTTGCTCATTTCAGATCAGAGTGCTAACTTTGCTACTAAGGTCACTTTAGCTTTCCCTTTGAAAACTATTTCTCTCAGGGGTTTTCAGGATAATGAGTGTCTATAGCCACGTCCTCCAGTTTGGATTGGACATGTGGGACGGTTGGACATGCCAGGCGGCGGCGGCGGCCTTTATACTCCCGAGCTGCGAGGGCGGAAACACATCAGCCGTGATTGCGATCTAGACCGAGACAACAGGTGAGAGTTGGGAACCAAACCGCGCCGCGTTCAAAGAAACCAAACCAAAAGTGTTTCCCCAGCCCAAACAAACACACACACACACACACACACCTCCGCTTCCTTCACGCTCTCAAAGACATACACACACACTCACTAAAACCACCGCAGACACTTTATACGCCAGATAAGATGAGACCTTCTGAAGGCGACAGTGTAACCGGCCTCTCTCTCTCTCTCTCTCTCTCTCTCTCTCTCTCTCTCTCTCTCTCTGCGTTGCCGGGGCGGTTGTTATGGCGTTGTGAGACGACTGGTCTCTTTCATCTCGAGGTGCTGCGATCCCGCCTCAGCCCCTATGCTGCCGACGCTCCACCTGCGCTTTGATCTCCTCGCCTCATCTCGCCTCCCCTCGCTCCCTACGTTAGCGGTGGGACTGTCGCCGCGCTTGTCGACACGGCAACGCAAAAGAACACAGCCGTGACTCACTACCTGCTGATGAGTCCTATCAGCTCATAAGCATCCTTTTTTTGTAAACACTACCTGTGTTTGCATTACTTGACTTTTACATACACACACACACCTGAGGAGGGGGCGGGGCCTGTCAGTGTTATCTGCTATCTAAGTGTGGAGCACAGTTTGGCAGGTTAGTGCTCCAGTCAGCAGACAACAAGTCCAGACTTGAGCCTCCCGTCTTAGCTTTCTTGCTGTGAAACTCGATGTTTTGAAGTTTCTGAAGTGTCGGGCGGCTCGGGTTGCAGTGATGTACAGTGTGTGTCCAAACTGAAGACGTCCTGTTCTGATCTGACGCGGCGGGAGAAGACGCTGCAGCTTTCACCGCACGCACGCAAACAAACCGGAGATGGAACCTGTCAGGGAACATTCTAGTGTGAGGCTTCAGAAGCCCTGGTCTCCGGTCTGGACTTGTTATGTTGGGGGGTCGCGAAATTCTCACGACCTCTGAAACAAAAGAGCTGTGAAATAGTCCTGTGAATTTATGAATATAGGTGTTAGGAGTTCATTCATGACCTTGGTGAGGTTGCAATCATCCAGGATGTATCCTCACCCCATGGTCTCAGGATGGTTCCCTCTCTTGTATCAAACTGTGAAATGGCCGATCGAACAAACGGGCACAACGGGAAACGCACCAATTCAGTATTGAGTCGTTGCTATGACAACGGTGTGATGACACCACTCGGCAATTCTTTCCAAGTTAGATCGGTCAGAAATTGATTCCAGCAGCTGTAAATAAGGTTCAATCTTTGTTTTCTCTGCTGGAACACCTGAAGTTTAAGAACCCATCTGCTCTCTACTCTACACCTAACTGTGATTCATCCTTAAACACTTGAATATAAACGTGCAGTTGCTCTAAGAATCCTTCCTCTGGGTCGCATACAGCATATTTCCCATTTTCCAGATGTATCCACTTTAATTAACCAGTTGGAACAGTGGAGCGATTTACAGCTCCGTTTGCTCATTAACGCAGCGACCAATCAAGCGTTCCTGTCGGCTTTAATCTTCACCCAAACGGGGAAAAACGCTGCCGTTTCCCATTCCGGCTGAATAATTTACCGTCTCATATAATGCACAGGCTCCTCATTTGGCTCATTCACAACAGCGCCGTTTTGTTGCTAAAAATGCTTTTTTATGCCGGTTATCAAGCGTTATAGTAACGTTTTATGCTCTTATTATTGTTGTAATTTTGCTCAAGTGAATTCTTTACTTTCCTGCTTTTTCGGTCGTTCATATTATGGATTTCCTCTGAAAGGGTACGGAGTCTCGCCGGTACCGAGCGATGCATCTCAACGGGCTTCTATCCTGTAAACAATAAATCAGGTAAATATCCAACAACAAATGAGAGGTGTCATCTCCTGTAAGAGCGGAGTGAGTTATCAGAGAGCGTAAACACCAGTCTCCTCCAGCTGAGCTCAGGGAATGTGAACGCCCCAAAGATGTGTGAGGCTTTTACCGGAATACAAGGACGCAGCGCACATTGACCTTTACGATTAATACTCAACGCCCCCAAGTGTTTTTGTTTTTCCGGAAGAGGTCGAATCGCCATCAGTTAGCAACAGACAGAAGGCAAAGAACGGTCATGTTTAATGGCGGGTAAATAGATAGTTTGACTGCGTTTTAAGGAGGAAGCAGAAGAAGAAGAAAGGGCCTTCTGAAGACCAAGGCGCCGCTTTGATCGCACGCAAACTAATCCCTGATCCCTCAATTCAAATTTCCGACCAACTGGGCCAACGGAGCAAACCTCATTAGGCCTAATTGAGACGGTACGGCGCGTGTTCAGTAGTGTAGTGTTTCAGCTGTGGTAGATCTTTTTATTGTCGTCTTAGTCGTAATTAGGTGTTTAGTGTTCTCGAATCCATCTCCAGATGCAAGCGGGGGCACGCGTGTGTGTGTGGGAGGAAGTACAGCTCGCTCCGCCGCAACAGGAGGTCCAACGCAAACGATGCATTAGCTATTGAAACCGCGCTGAAAGGCGAAAAGTATAAAGTGCATAAGATAACAGGCTGTAGCATTTTCATATTCGTATGTGTTTTCTGGGAATTCTGAGTCGTATTTCCCCTGCAAAAGCACTGCAATTGGAGCCAGTGATGATAATGAGAAACAGATAATTGTGCACGGTGAGATAAGACACACACACACACACACACACACACACACACACACACAGCCACTGAGGAGCCGAAATGTCACCCTCTATCTTCAGTCGAGCTCCTTCTAATATTTGTTTGGGTTGGCGCCATTGTAAGAACTCTCTCTCTCTCTCTCTCTCTCTCTCTCTCTCTCTCTCTCTCTCTCTCTCTTTCTCTTTCTCTCTCTCTCTCTCTGTCGACATTTTAAAATTTTTATCATGGTTTCTCACAGTCGGCAGGGTGGCGCCGGTAGATCGTCGCAACACTTTGCCGTCTCTGTCAACAGCAGCCGTGATTAAAGAGCGACTCTCTCCCCCTGCTTAATAAGCCACTAATCCTCCTGCCCTTTCGCTCTGTCAGTCCAAACGGATGAGCCGGCGGGTCGAGGAGATACATCAAGGCAAACACGCTGAGAGCTCCGGGTCGCACGCCGCTACAAATGCCAGACGTTAAGAAAGTCTCAAGATCGAAGAAGCTGCAGAACGGTTCAATCTTATAGTTCTTATCCAGGGAGACAATCTTAACAGACGGCGGATTATTACGAAATTGCTGTAGATTAGTTTTATGGAGTCAGTTTTGGGGCGAGAGCTTGAGAGTAGACGTGAGTTCTGACTGAAATACAAGACGGCTTTTTGCTTATTTGCTTGTAAGAATCATTAACAAGTCATTTTGCCTGTTACTGCCCTGAAAGTCGCTCCACTTGAGAGTCACAGCGTTGGTTTCTGATTGCGTCCATCACACTCCGTAATCTGTAAACACATTAAAATTCAATTTTGGAGGTGTCATTCTTTGTTTACAGGCTCAGGCAGAAACGGTCAGAGCTTAGTTTAAGATAGATGCAACACCAAATAATGGAGACGGTCTGTGTTTTGAATGTTTCGTTATATTCATTATCTTTAGTTATGAGGTAACAGGATGATTTTGATGCTTGGAAAATTCCATTTGGATTTTTAAGCCATATTCACTTGGTTTCTTGAAGAGGGGGTAAAGCAGCTGAAGTGTTGACAGGCAGGAGAGGTTGATCGCTAACGTTTCAGGAAAACACTGTCAGTCAAGCAATCTGTCACGTCCGGACAAGCTGGGAAAAACAGTCAGGGAAGAACCGCGTCGGAACGGATTCACTGAGACTGACAGGTCAGGCCGCAGGTTAGTAGAGCTTATCTCCTGAGCTCTAATGACGCCTTCCTAGGGGCTCCACCAAAAGCCGGCCATTGTTTCAGTAAAACGATTTCCTTTGTGAGACTTTAAATCTTGTTTTAATCCTTCAAAAATCCTATTTGTATCCGCACTTCCATTCATGGCGGGGATAGATTGCTTAGTGGCGAAGAAGCAAAAACTTCCCTCCCTGTGTTGAAACACTTTTGACCGTCCACGCCGTGATGAACGACGTGTCAAAATACTGAAAATCAGACGCGTAAAATATGAAGAAGCCTGGTGCACGGGGGAGCGTTTAGCCCAGCCTGTGTGAGCTCATCGGGACGTCGTCAGCAAACATAAATCACCGGCCCGGGTCTAAAAGCGGAGCGTTACTCCACCCGGGAAGTTGACAGACGTTGGCAATTGCTTGAAAAGGCAACTTAAGCAGGGGTTTGATCGTCACGGCGGATAATGTTCCATTTCTTTTGTTGCCGTGGGGTAAGCGACCTCTCGGCCCCCGCCAGCCCCCGGCTCCTAAATCAGGCTCTGTGATGTGGATCACATTCCTGGCTGTTTACATTATCCCCCCTATCCCAGACGCTGCCACCAGGCCTTTCACACCTGTCCCGTCACGTCCGAGCCGGGAGGAAACTGTGATACATTTTTCGGGGCAGGGGGAGGTGGGGGGGCTGCAACAGAAAGCCCTTTGTACCGGGGGGGAGGGGGGCTTAATGGACACACATTCACACAAGTTCAGAAAAGCCCCACACACAGCTGAGAGATGGCCCACACAAATTCACACAGGAACGCTTCCACACGTACCAAAGTTACAATAGGACACACACACACACACACACACGCACTCACGCAACGCACACACACACGAGCAGGCTGCAGAAGCGTGAGGGGAGTGAGTTATGGAGCCGATGGATGTGTCTGAACACGGAGGGGAAGATTCCATTGCAGCACGGAGTGATAAATGAGCAGGAAGTGACGACCGGGAGCCCCTCGGCCCCACAGAGACCTGAGGGCCAGATCACACAGAGCAACATCCACAACCTCACACCTGAGAGCTCAGGCGTGTTCATGTTTGCTCTCGCTGTTTAAATTGTGTGACATGTGTTTTGCTCCTAATTGTTAACAGGTTCTACTTGTCTATTGCTTTTAATGAGATCCGACCGATTGTTTTCCTTTCAAAATAAAAGTGTTGATCTTGACTTCACATGACTGCCAAACTGAACAGAGTAAACAGATTAAGCTAAGCTAAAGCTGACCTGCTGAGATGAGCAAACAGTGGCTGCTAACACAACACCCGTGATTAAAGTACATAACGACTGTGTACTTTCCTGGTGTGTACTTACGCTCTGTCGTTTCTCAGCCATTGTTAGCATTTTGTCAGTAAATAACAGCGGTGGCACTTTCAGCACTTCACCTCCTTAGCGGCACTGACAGCCAGGTGAGCTCTAACATGCTTTTCTTGTTTTTCCACACTCTTTAGTTTTAGGGTCACGACCCTGTCACCACACACGCACACACTCACGCTCACATACATACACACATTACAGGTATGAGCCTTTTTTCTGTAACGAGACGACGAAGAAACGCTTTTATTGTTTGAATTTAATTGTACGTCCAAGTGTTTTTAAGAAAGAGAAAATGAAATTGTGCAGCAGAATGTGATTATACTTTGTCATATTAGGGGAATTTTGATGCGCTCCCCTTGTTGAAGTAAATTAGATGTGGTGTTTTCTGTCTTGGCCTGATGAATGTGTGAGGAACGTCTTAATAAACAGGCCACTCAGGTTGTGGAGACGTCTGAGAGGAGCTGCTTCATTAATGAGACGTGATTGATATCAGCTCTCGCTCTCTTCCCTTCTCATCTTTTTGAGTGATTTCTCTCAAAAGGCAAAGCCGATGCTCAACTTTGCGTTTGATTGAAGATGCCTGGAGTCTTTTTGAGAAAGCTCACACCTCCTGCTTAATAATCACTTCCTTGACTTTGGGCTTTATGGAGATTTTTCTTTATCTATTTAGCAGGATGGCGACAGCAGAGAGCATTGGGAAGAAGCTGATGTATCTACTTTCAGACATGATAAATGGGGACCGCCACCCTTTGCAACATTATCTACGACTGGAACCATTCGGACGATCGGCAAAACGTCTCCAAGCTTATTTTACAATCCAGTGGTTGCACTTAAACTTTATAGAAATGCAGAAAAATATGAGAATTGTTGCTTCGTCTTCAGTCTAAATGAATACCTACAGTGACTCAGAGGTCAATTGTGACATTCTGCAGTCAAAGATTTGGTTAAAAATGACGGCTTAACTTGATATTTGTTATTGCTACGCTTGCCACCATTCCTAGCTAGCTACCAACTAGCGCTGCGTGACAACAGGGAAATCCCAACAACAAGAAACGTGCCAGGTTTTCAAAACTGAAAAGCGTCAAAACGTCAACCGGAACACCCAGAAAGGTGTCTTGTTCAACATGTTTATTAATGGAAAAGTCCAATTTATCTTTTAACTGAAAATAGGCTGCTGTTATGTAGCTAGCTAGCAGGTTAACATCTGCTGCCATTGTTTACGTAGCAGCAACAGTTACTTGATACGACCAACTACATTAACTTTCTGTCTTTCTTGCTCTCTCTGACTTCCGACCACACAGAGTTCACAGACATCCATTAAAGGGAACACACAATCATCACATTCATCTCTGCCCACCCACACACACACGCACACACAGACACACACACACACAGGTGTCATGACAGAACACGCATCCTGCATCCTTTACCAAACCATTTCTCATCATCTCCACTCAGCACCGGGGTGTTGGGACTAATGGGTCTCATAGTGCAACATGTTATTACTGAGCTGGATGTGCTGAAATAAAGGACAATGTGTCTGTGTGTGTGTGTGTCTGTGTGTATGTGTGTGGAGAGGCAGAGACGGCAGGGAGATAGAGGAAGAAAACCAGATGGTGAGAGAAACAGAAGAAGAAGACGGACTGATGAAAGTGACACGCTGAGAGACACGGGAGCGCCGGGTTGACGGGAACCAGAGGAGGAGGAAGAAGAAGAAGACGAAGAAGAGGAGGAGGCATTAGGCTGCGTTCACACAGAGCAGCATAGTTGTCAGCACCTCCAGCATACAACACTAACTCCACCATCCTTTGATTGCGACACACGTTTCCTCTGCCTCCTCCACCGCTCGTTTTTGTCTCATCTTGAAAATAAGTGCTGTCGGCCAAAATGAAAGCAGCCGAGGGAAGCTGGGAGAGGGAGAAAATAACGCCGTCTCGCCAGTTTTTCACACTCACATGCGCGCACACACACACACACACACACACACACCCACACACACACACAAAGGGAAAACACTTTGTCTGATCATAGTCAAGTTTTCGAAAAAAAATTAGATGTGAGCGTCGGAGTGATTTAAGTGCGTTCTTCCCACACTGTGATTACGACCGGGCGCTGAAATATTACCTTCATGACAGGAAACACTCGCTCCACCTGCAGCTGAGTTTGATTTTCCAAGATTCAGATGAGATGATAGATTTTTGTCTGACAAAATAGTGGAGGAAAAAAAAGAAAGAGTGTTCAGTGCAGCTTTCCTAAAAATGACTTTGTACCTGAACACATCAGCAGAAGTAGATATTGGAGGTTGTCGTCGCGCTGACAGGTTGTGCGAATGCGTTCGTCACCCAGCAAATTAGTACAGTTGCCGTCTCGCTTTTGTCTCTAATCGTCTTGATTTGATAAATGCTAATTATCCTCCAGGCGCGTGTAATGAAAGAAGAAGAAGAAGAAGGAGGAGGAGGAAAAACAATATCACTGATGGGTTTAGAGACGGAAAATGAGAGCCCGGCATCAAAAATAATTTAATGCCACATTAATTAAGTTTTCAGGGACAAATTGGAATGGCGGAGCTGCGTAAGCGCTGATGAAAACATTAATTCTTCAATGTTACTGCAGAATAGAAATTGATTTTTCCTTTCAGGCGGCGAACCTGCAAACGTTTTTCCTCTTCCTGCAGAAACGTAGCGGCGGCCTCAAACATGTCGCCGCTAACTTTGTCTCGTCTGGTCACTGCTACTGAATCGGCGGCTTTAACAAAGGAAAACTTGATTCCAGCAAACACAAACACAAAACATCTGCTGCTGCTGCTTGTGATTTTTTTTTCAACTAAAGATAATAAATTGAAGAAAACAACGGCTACATGCTTTAAATCACACAGCCCAGTCACAAACAAATGCCTTTTGTCTGATGCTTTATTCATGAGCGTCCCCATTCGAGTGCTGCTAGGGGCGAGCAAACCTCTCTCTCTCTCTCTCTCTCTCTCTCTCTCTCTCTCTCTCCCCCTCCCTCTCTCCTTCTCAGATAAGGTTTTGGGCTTTAACCCTAATCAGCTCATGTGAGATCCCTTTAATTAGCCGCGGCCGCTCTCCCATTTGATTCCTATCACTTTTTGAAGTTGATGTGTTTATTTACCGTTTCCTCCAAAGGCACAGAGGTCACCAGGGGGAGCAATTAATTAGCGCCGTCTTAATTAAAAACGCAGTTCAGAGGTTGGGAACCGGGACGTTTCTGTGGGTTTCACGGTTTGATCCTGTGTGTGTGTGTGTGTGTGTGTGTGTGTGTGTGTGTGTGTGTGTTTGTGTGTGTGTGTGTGTGTGTGTGTGTGTGTGTGTGTGTGTGTGTGTGTGTGTGTGTGTTGCATGTGCAGCCAGTACCCAAATGATGACTGTATGCATGAACGTGTATAATTGGATTTCTGCGTGTGCGTTTAAGCCTTGCTAATCTTTTAAATATATATATATATATAAATATATTTATATATATATAGTTCTGGAAATAATCCAGTAAACATTGCGTAGTTTGTTAGCGTGGGTTCATTCAGCTGAAGTCTGTGCTGTAATAGACTGAGAGGTGAGCCAGTGGAGCAGCGCCGGCATGTTCCACTCCAGTCTCTACTTTAAATTGCTGGTATTCATCAAGTTAAGTGATGAGTCGGCGTGATGAATGGTCTCTCATTAATATCATTATTCTATTAGGCTCCGTCTCTCTCACTCCACTCTACCCACAGCATTTGCATACATGCTCGCTCGCTCATGAATTATGTGCTTCTGTCGCCGTCGTGTTCATTCCTTCTCTCCCTCTCTCTCTCTCCCTCTCTCTCTCTCTCTCTCTCTCTCTCTGTTGAACACGTGTGGCCACATATGCGTTGCTCCTCCCGTCAGCTGCACTGTATATGTGTGTAGATACGCATTGTGTCTCTTTGTCCCCGTCAAACACACGTAATATATCTATCAGCCCGGCTTCATCCTCTCTAGATGTGACCCGCGACGCTCTGCAGCTACAGTCGTCCTTATGGCGGCAACGTTCCGAGCAGATGTTCTTGAACCCTTGTTGCCCATGAGCAGGAATGATGCCTTATAATTATGGATATAAACAGATTGTGCACATGGTTTAACCTGCCACGGGTGATGAATAGCAGCCCAGTCCTGCTGCATAAACGGGCAGCGCCAGAATAGATTCCACGCGGCCGCACGAGGGTCAACTGTTCAAGGAGGATTTAATGAGGGGGGCCATCCCGACAGTCTGGGTGTCCATATGTCCGGCCTCGGTGCTCTGTACGTGTTCTGAAGAGGAGAGTGGGGCTGAAGCGGAGGGTGGGAGCGAGCGCGACGAGTCACCGTACAGTTAAACAAGAATACGCGCAATATAAATGTGACTTCAAATGGTTTTCACACTCTGTCGCCCCCTGTGGTGAGCAGAGGTATTAATTATCCATATACAGTGTCAAGCTTGTGTGGTGACAACAGCCACTGTGCTTGTGAAAGTATTCATCTGATCGTCTCTGCACATATTTCATGACTTGCCAGTGTAGAAGAAAAAAAAACAAGCTTTGAATTCCTCATTTTCCTTTTATGTTTTTTCCCCATGTGAAGTATTCAGATATCATCAGTCATCCTCGCCCCTGGATGAGATTCTCTCTCTCTCCCTCTCTCTTTTTTTTTACGTTTTCAGCAAAAATTTGAATCATTCATTGTAAAAGCTGAAAAATTAATCAAGGACTCGTTTTACCGGCTTGATTTAAATGTATGAAACCAGAAAACGCCTGGAAATGTCTCACATGTCTTAGTTTGAAGAGAATTTATGCGCATTGGCAACCTGAACGCATCGAGCGACGAAGCAACGACACAGAGGAAGGAGACGGAAGACGAGGAGACGGCAGGGTTAACCACAGGAAAGCTACGTCTCAATGTCCATCAACACACCATACAGGGACATTACAGAATATAAACAAAGAGCTATGAAGCATGAAGGAAACATTCGTATACCATCAATCAATATCAATATCAATCAATCAATGTTTCTGGCAGTTTGTATTGGGAAATGGAAGTAATGGTGTTAGCGATTTGCTTGAACCGCTGTCCAGCTGCTCCAGATCACCAGATGTTACATGCCAGTGTGTGTATGTGTGTGTGTGTGTGTGTGTGTGTGTGTGTGTGTGTGTGTGTGTGTGTGTGGTCTGTAACGAGGTGCAGAAGGTGTGAAAGACGCCCCCGGAAAATACAACACGACGAAAACAACGAAAAACCGCGGCTAATAAACTTAACGTCAGCATCGATCGGAACCTTTTGTCTTGAAAATGCAAAGCGAAGTTGCCGGCGACTTTCGGGCTTTTGTGGTTTGTCTCAGCGATTGTCTCGTCCTAATCTCCCCTGGCAGCGTGTGGAAAACATGGAGTCGCAGTCCCACAGCCGCCAGCGTGGTCTGGTCTTTATTAACAGTCGGAGGATGAGCCTGCACGCCGGACCGTCGCGCTCCTTCCTCATCTCATATTCGGGCCGAGGTGGCGTGGCGTTCCTCAGGGCATGCGCCTGACATTTGGAGACGGCGGACTCTTATAGAAAGAGTAATAATGTCACAGCATGTGCATGTATCTGTGCCTGAAAGACACACCGAGTCATTTTCTGACGAGATCAAAATAACCTCAGAGAAAATTGTGTTCTTATCTTTCTTTAATCAAAAGACGTTCGGTGGGGCGAACGTGAATAGCGGCGTGTGTGTGACACAAATCATATAGAGATGGTGTTACAATGGGAAGCATGTAAATTGGAGACACTCAGAGATATAATTTGAGGTGATTCAGTCTTTAATCATCACTCTGGGCCCGGTGATGTCATAGAAGCTCCGTGCGTTTGGTGATTTGCCGTTGAAACAGAGAGGAAATGTCAAATCCTGCATTAAACCCACACATTACTTTGCACAAGTGTGATTTCTCCCAAGACGCCTGGCGCTGTGTGTGCTCGGTGTGTGCGTCCCTCACTAGAGCACGAGTTTGAAACAACTCCATACCTTCACGCCTCGCTGGCCCACATTTATCCCTCAAAGCGCTATTCTTCCCACTGAGTAAGAACGCGGCAGCAGCCAGAGTGAGCAGAGCGGCAAAATATATGAGTGTATGGAGATGTGTGTGTGTGTGTGTGTGTGTGTGTGCGTGCGTGTGTATACAGACGTGCCAGTCTATGTGGGTGTTCCAGTGTCTGTGCAGGTATGTGTGTGTGTGTGTGTGGAAGGGTAACGGATAAAAATGTGCACATGTTGCCGTCAGTGGGAGTTGATGGATGGAGTGGAACATCGTTTATTGACACAACACCTTCATGTTTCACAACGCCATCAGTCATAGAGAATGCCCATCTGCTAGTTTAGGCATGACCAGCAACACACACACACACACACACACGTGAACACAGACACACACACGTGGACGCACAGCCCTCTTGAATGTTTTTATACGTTGAGCTCCCAGCTGTGATGACCTTCACTCGTGCGTCATGATGCGGCTCTGGCAGAGTAACAGCCAGAGGGTTTCTCAATAGAGGCCTTTCAGCGAGGAAGAATTGAGGGATATATGTATTTCCAAAGGACGCCGGCTGTTAACGCCGCCATTCTCGTTCCCCCCTGGCCGAGCCGGGGGTGAGCGCGTCTCCACAAAGGGAAGCTATCTCCGGAGCCTCGGTGTATAAGGTCAACGCTCCTCGTGCTCGCCATTCAGCCGCCGTCGCCGTTCTGCCATCAATAAAAAACCCTGCGATTGTCCATTTCAATTCAAGTTTGTCTCTACTGCGTTTCTTTATGCTTCTGTGCGTTCCTCTATCACGTTTTAAACACCAGCGCCCTGCTGCTGACTGACAGATGCATCTCCATCAGCTCATATAGGGTCTGAACCAGCAAGGGTCACGTTTCCATCAAGACTTTATTGGAAAGAATGCACATAAAGTCTGGATAAGGAGGTCATATGTTAGTTTTAGTATATATTAGTATATAGCTTATACATATAGAATTATTTATGTTGTAACGATGAGCTTTTGACAGATGCTCACACTCACCCACTTACAACCACACACACACACACACTCACAGCTATGTGTGTTACGTAACTAAACCCTCCCAGCGTGTGTGTGTGTGTGTGTGTGTGTGTGATGGGTTAATGTGGGGTTTTCATGCCACGCGATACGCGTTTAAAATGAGACGATTGAACACAAAACGCTTTATCACAATAGTGGCGGTAAGAAGGACGTGGACGAGCCTTCACAAATAAACCAAACTCTCTAATAAATCAATCAAAGGGAGAAACTGAAGCTGATGATGGCTGTCATGCTGCAACCACATCCAGAAATCAATGCGTCAATGTAAATAAACTTCACATCTTTACACTTATTGGCTGCTGGGGCTGTGTGTGTGTGTGTGTGTGTGTGTGTGTGAGAGTGTGTGTGTGTGTCTGTCTGTCTGTCTGTCTGTCTGTCTGAGCCGGACTCTTGATCGCCCGTCTGCCATCTCCCCGTTCCTCTGTTCAGAGATCTCCTGCAGACGAGCCCCCGGATGGTTTTTGGGGCTTTTATTCTGAAAAATTAAATAAAAGAACAAAGCAGCAGAATCGACGTTCGACGCTCCAGTTTGTTTTGTTTCCGTGCCGTCAAATCCCACATAAAACAACGTTAAGCTGGGGGAAGTAATTGACACGGTGTGAGTCGATCACAGTGTGTGTGTGTGTGTGTGTGTGTGTGTGTGTGTGTGTGTGTGTGTGTGTGTGTGTGTGTGTGTGTGTGTGTGTGTGTGTGTGTGTGTGTGTGTGTGTGTGGATGCTGCTGTGTCAGATTCACAGTCCCTTGCTTGTCTCATCCCTTATTCTCATCATGGAGACAGCTTGTCCTAATGATCTGAAAATTGTGTTTTGGGGGACAGATGCTGTACAACAACGATGATGGACGTCTTCTCCCCGCTCGCGCTGCTCTGTGCCCCTGCAGGGGGAAGAGCTGAGGCAGGAGGGAGGATAAGAGATGGATTCAGGAGGAAGGAGGTCTGTGTGTGTGTGTGTGTGCGCTGCCTTCCTCGGCGGTGACACGTGCTCGCTCTCTTCACCGTGGTGTCCTCATTACTGTTAATGCTCGGCTGGTGGCAGGGGACTGTGGCGGTGACTGGGGCTCTCTGGGGAGTAATGATGGGGGCCAGCGGCCAAGGGCCCCAGGAGGGGAATTTGTTGGTGGTGATTCCCTCCTACTTATGTAGAGGCCACGGAGGTCAACGTACGCATACACACACACACACCAGCAGACGCGTGCACTCAGACAGCTGCAGCTCGCTCGATTCTCTGTTTGCCCTTGGGAGAAAAATGGGAAGAGAGAAGCAAACAGCGGGGATTGTTTGCCCAGGTGCACACCACACCCCATCCATCTCTGCTCTCTCTCTCTCTCTCTCTCTCTCCCCTCCTCTCTCTCTCTCTCTCTCTCTCTCTCTCTCTCATTTTCTTCCTGCCCGCTGTGAAGACACAATCATCCCTCCCTCTTGTCTCCCCGTCTTGTTCCCTCCATCCCCTCGGGTGTATGGGTCCAGTCTCGGTTCAGTGCAGATATAATCCTTTAACGCCTCTAAATGATCCAGAGGTTGAGTGCTCCTCCTCCTCCTCGTCCTCCTCCTCCTCCTCCTGCTTGTCACTGGGACCTGCTGGGCTCACACCTGCTGGAGCAGGTTAAGATAAATGCCAGCGGCCAGTTGGGCATCTGGCCCCCGCATTAATATTTAACAGGGCCGACTCTCATCTCCTCCGTGCCGAAGGTGTGAAGGTGCCAAACCCCAAAGACATATCTCAGCTTAATATGGATTTGTGCAAACCGGGGGAATGGAAGAGCGACGATAGCAGACAAATCCTGGCTGTGTTTTAAAGTCTGTGGCTGCCCACACACACACGCCGCTGCCCACACTGAGGTGAACCTTATTTTTGGAGACAGGAAGAATACACCTGCGCCCGGGGGCCGTTACTCCAGCCTGGTGTGGTTTTTAATGGAGTCAGATCCATCCTTCACCTCGTTTGTGCGTAAACCATTTGCAGAGCGCTCTTTGATTTCATTAGCACATCTCCAAACACACACACACACACACGCTCCACTGTGCTGCTGGCTGCGGCTCTTAAATCTGTGCTGGACTCAGAGATGGCTTCATTTTTTATAGACTCCAGCCACTGAGCAGCCAAGATAGGGAACATTATCCAGCATGTATATTTATATACGTCCAGGCTGGAGATGGACACCACAGGAATGTCAATGTGAATCTGAGGCCTTTAGAGATATGATAAATGTTTACACACACTTATTATATATATAAAGACCTGCTAAATATTTAAAATGATATCAAATATTGTAATAAGGACATGAAAATTATGTATGTATTTTATTAATTGTTAAAAATATGAAAAAAGTCAAAGTATACACCACAAACTCTCAGAAAATGAACAGACTGTAGTCAAACTATTTTAATTTTAGCCTCCCATTGTCCTATATTGGCCATCAATGTAGTACTAATTTAAACAGGAGGATTGTTTGTAAGAGAAAATATGATTCCAATGGAGAGTTATTCATATAAAAGTACACAGATGTCATGTTTGTTTGTTAAAAAAGAACTTTTTAACCTGTATTTTCTTTATAATGATACATTTTGGGATCCCTACAGTCGTTAGCTTAGCTGTGTTTCAGTGAGGTGCTACATAAAGAGAAGAGAGAATAACATGCTAAACACACAGCTGAGCTCTAATATTACTCCTCTAAGGCCTTTAAGGGAAATTAGGACCTCCAGAGATTAAGGTTAAGTCAACATCAATGTCTTTAAGAAGTACAAAAACGTCACCCAGCAGGTTTCAGCCGGACGTTGAGCCTCGCTAAGAATCCAAACTGACAGCGTGAATCACCTCTTAGCTGGAAGGAGCTAATTGCTGTGAGAGTGGAGGAAGACTTTGACCTTTGGAGGAGGGTTAAATGGTTTGCATATTTGCTTTAGAAGAGCCCGGAGAAAACAGCTGTAACACGGATCAGGCACCGCTGACCTGCGAGGGCGACCTCTGTCGGGTTACGAGCGTTGATTGATCACAGGAAATAGGAAGAGCCGTCCTCCTAATGTGTCGCCTGTGTGTGAAATCGGCTTTGTTTAGCTCATTGCTAACGTTTTTATGATGACTAATCACTATGTTTTGATGTCGTCTTTGCCACTGTATACGGTGACATCACCCGCATACACTTAGGTGGCCTGTGCGCCGGCAGGGAGCGGGATTAGACATCATACCGCTTCACCACGGGGATCAGAACATCAAAACCTCGCCAACGCCACATCAGCTCCACCTTCCATCTTTTCCCCTCCATTTCCCCCTGCGAGCGGGAAGCCGTTTTCACACAGCGCCATTTGTTTTCACCGCGTGCAAACCCAAAAATACGGCGGGGATTAGGAGGAAGGGAGCGTAATGGTGGAGAGTAAATGGACGGAAAGTTTTTGGAGCGCACATAAAAACACATTTGTAGCCGTTTAAGTGTTAGTGAGAGCCTGAAAGGTTGAAATAAGAAATCAGCCGTCTGTGAGCGCGGCTGCTTGGTAATGAAGACGACTCTGGGCTCAGCCAGAGACGCTTCCCCGTCCTCGCCGCAATACGTTTCGCCCCAGTTGAAGCCGATAGCAGAAACCTCAGGGGTGCCTTTTAGCGCCGCGCCGCAGCTTTCTTCTTCTGGGGTTCTTTTTCACCCGGCGGCAGCCTTGAACAGCGACGCCGGCCTCTCCTGAGGTAACGGGCCGAGATTAAGATCGCAAAGGGTCGAGAGAATGGATGAACTTTACAGACAGATACAGATTCTGACAAATGTAAAATGAATGGAGAAAGTGTGTGTGTGTGTGTGTGTGTGTGTGTGTGTGTTTTACAGCTCCATTTCCTCTGAGCTGCTACAAACCCCACATCCACCCCTCACACACACACATACACACACACACACACACCGTCCACGCGGCGGGAGCAGGTCCATATTTCTGTGTGGTGTTTTTATGAGGGGCCTTCAGCTTTAAAAGGCCCGCCGTCGTCCCATTCATCAGCCCGAGCGGCCGCCATCATCAGCGGCGCTTGATTTACGGCGCCGCCTCATTCGTCTTTACAGTTTTTGTTGTTGCGAGGGGACGGGACAGTCACTGAGTTTGTCCGGTCTCCCCTAACAATTCTCAAAGCCTTTCGTATAAAAGTGACATTTATACTTAGTTGGAAGGCTTTTTTTCCTCCTTGTCTCCGTGTCTCTGTGTTTATTTATCACCGTGGTAACCTCGCCTCTCATCACCTCGGAGCTCTCTCAGACGTTACGCTCTCTCCCTGGCTCGCCTCGCCGCGTCGCAGCTATATAACTAACAGTTACGGCTGCGGCGCGGCGTCAAATTCCCCGAGCATGAATATATTGTTCTGGATGGAACGCGCGCACGCAGCGAAACACAAATGCTAATGTAAATACTTGAGATTCATGACTTGTTCGGGACTCAAACGGCAGAATTTACTCCTAACTTCCACGGAAAACTATTTACTTCGGCTCCGTACCTCCATCTCCATCATTTAGCTTGAATTATGCCGCACGTCACTCCGCCCGGGACATTTCGGATGTAATGACAGGGAATGGTGGAGGTGGATCAGGCCTGTGTGTGTGTGTGTGTGTGTGTGTGTGTGTGTGTGTGTGTGTGTGTGTGTGTGTGACTTCAATGGGAGGATGCAGGCGCGATGAGTGAGAGTTGACCGCTCGCCAGGTCAGGATGCGTCCCGGCGGAGGAGGGTCGCCTCTCTTTCGCTGTGATTGAGCGAGCAGATGGAGGCCCGACATCCTAACATCAACAGGAAACGCTCCGGGCTCGCCACTCTGCTCTCTCTCTCTCTCTCTCTCCCTGCTGGAACATGACAACGGGGCAACAGGAAACGCCTGCATCGCCTCAGTGCTCGCCGCCCTTCTCTACCTGCGCCGTATCTATCATTGGAAACACAATCGGCCCGGTCCATGAATTATTCCAGCGCACAATCTCACACCTTCATTCCCGTATGTAAATGTGGCATTTGGCCCCTCCCCTCCCTCCTTTCTGTGCGGTTGTTTGGGAGATGATGAAGCGTGAGAAGGACAATTCCAGGCTGGTTTCACGTTTCTGCTCATTTCCTGCGTTGCTGTCTTACATCCACTCAGATTGTTTCCTTTATATTCACATTAGGAGACGTCGGCCATTTTCTTCTTCTGCTTTGTTTTGATGTTTTCTCCCAGTAAATATTTAAAGAATGTCAGGTTAAAGCCGGTGATTATGGGAGAAACGTTTAACGGCAGGAGAAGGATTGAACTGTTTTCTGTTTATAGTAATTGTTATTGTGACAGTTTTGATTTTGCTGTGCGTTTGTTTAGACAGAAAGATTGGAATAATGTAACAGAATAATGCAACATAAATGATGACCTCGTCCCAATGTTTGAAGACAAAAGCTGCATTAAAAGAAGAACGTCGCACGTCAAGTCAAACGGTTCTCAAAACTGTGGACCCTTGGTGGTACATGAGGCGCCCCCTAGTGGTGAAGACAAACGTCCGATTTGTGGGAATGCTGTAATTGAAGTAAATGATTGATAATGTTTGATTAGCTTTGTCTTGATAGGGAGTTTGAGTCAATCAATAAATCAAATCCGATCCCTGTGCCTTTGCAAACATCTGACCCCGTCTATAAGCAGCAGAAGGTCGTCCATCTCGTCGCCTCCATCTGCTGCGGCCACGCTGCATTTCTGGCCCACCCATGTCGCCGTGCAGATGTCATCAGTCACGCCCGACTCGGCCCTGCCAGAGTCTCTTTCCCACAGTTGGCGTGCGTATTGGAAAAAAAAGTCCTATGTCCTATGCAACACGCCTAAGCGTAGCGTTCCCCGGCATGCCACCGGAGCCGGAGCGAGGGCGTGCTCGGCATGCCTGGGATGCTTTCGGCGCCTCCACCTGCCGGGCAGCGATACGCCACGAGGCTCAGCGGTCGCTGCCATCATCGGGCCACCCTGCAAACGCTTTCACCGGTGATTCACGGCCAGACACACGCCTGACGTTTACAATCTAAGAATATTTGCTTCTGTGGCACGCTTTCACCTTTCATCCTTACTTCCTGTTTTTTCCTTCGTGGTTTCACTCCCACTTCCTTCTTTTGTCCGTCCTCCTTTCCTCACTTCCTTCTTTTGTTCTCTCCTGTCTTCGTCTATCTTACTTCACCCCGTCCTGTCATCTCACTTCTCTCTCTTCCTTCCTTCAGCCCAGACATGAGAAACCTTCACACTGAACTCTGCTCCACTGTTACTCTGGATACTTAAGTTCATTACAATGTTACCGCCATTTTAAGCAGTAAGGCGTCAGACAGGCTTCAGTGTAAGAATAGCTGTGGTGACAGTGTGTGTCAGAGTGTGTCGGTGTGCGTCAGTGTGTGTCAGTGCGCGTGAGTGCGTGTCAGTGTGTGTCAGCAGATTCGCCGGGCAGATTCCCGTCTTCCTGCTGTGGGCGGTAATGAATTAAAGCACGCCGTCTCTCTCCCGCAGGTTAATTGTGCCGATTTGTGCGAACAGGGGGGGAACGTTGTCGCCCCGGCGCTTGTCGTCGTCGTTTTTTTTTTTTTTTTTTTTAACTGCGACACTATTTTTCCAGAACATTAATTGTGTAGATTTAGTCTTGGGCGTGTACAGAGAGAGGTGAGAGCGAGCGAGCGAGGCGGCGGCGTACGGCCCCGTGTGAAAGTCATTTGCTAATGAGAGCTCGTAAATAACCGGCGTGGCTCGGGCCAAAGAGATTTTAGCTCAGGGTGCATGTACATAACTCGGGTGGGTGGGATCCCCTCCCTCGCCCCCCTCCTCGCGCCCCCACCCCCCTTTTGCAAATTCACTAGATCACACAGCTGATAGTGCCGCCTGTGTGTTTGTGTTATTCCTTTTTAGAGGTTAAATTTCATGATATCCTGTGGTAATAACTTATCGTGTGAATAAGTGGTCCCACTGCACACGGGGGTCTACCTGGGTAAGCACGGCACGGCATGTGTGTTTATAAACCAGAGATTTATATCAGGGCGGGGGAGGAGGGAGGGGGAGGGGAGGGAACATTAAAGAGGAGGGAAAAACAGGTGGAAAGGAGTGAAGAAAGAGTTTCTAGAGGACATTTCTGAAGGTCTCGCTCTCTCTCTCTCTCTCTCTCTCTCTCGTCACAGGATTCACAGGATCAGGGTTTCAAACTGTTTCACTCAAAGTCCAGAGAGTCCAAACCAGAACTCAGGTCTCCTTGTACACCTTCCAGAACCTGACGAGCACAACTTAATTAACCCTAAAGCCACGTGAGGACAGTCGGAGCCTCGACCCGACAAAGTCAACGAGAGGATAATGAGGTCCGATCCAAAACTCAGTCGACCCTGAACGTTCCCAAACACACTCAGAGAGAGAGAGAGAGAGAGAGAGAAAGAGAGAGAGAGCACCAACAGCAGCACCAGCAGCAACTTTAACGAGCCGCTCTCCTTCCTCACCCCGGCTCTGTTCTGATCCGCTCCGTTTCCCACCGTCCACCTCACCTCAGACCAAACTCGCCCCGGCCCCTGGTAGTAATTATCACTCAGAGAGCGATAAGAGCTGCCAGGGCGGGGAGACGGCTCGCTCGGGTACCAGAGACCTCCGGTTCTGAAGACCTCCTACGCGCCGGATCGCTCGGTATCCACGGTGGAGATCGTTTCCTGCTCGCTTTTCCAACGCCGCCCGTTCCCCCGGCGAACAGTAGTGCTGCACCTGCGAGGGTCATGTTGTGTGTGGCTGGGAGGAGGCTTTGAACGTGGCGGCCTCCTCTCAGGCGTTCCCCCGGGAGGTAATTAAACTCACACATATGCAGTTTGAGTCAAGGAGCTGCCTGACGACTGAGAGGAATCCAAGGTAGACGCAGTAAAAGTGGTTTGTTTTGGACAACAAACGTCTCTGTGCTCATTAATCTGTGAGACATCCAGGACTTCTATGCGTCCTCACTGTCTCTTGTCTCTCTCTCTCTCTCTCTCTCTCTCTGTGTGTGTTTACGTCAAAGTTTCTTTTAAAGTTCCATGAGCTCAATCAGGTTCTATTTCCCTGAGCCCGACTTGACTGACAGGACAAGTCACCGCTCATTACAGCCGGACGTGTCACGTGTTGTTCCCTCTCACTTTGGCAACCGGCAGAATCTTATGAAATGTAGTGAAACTCTGTCCAAACGTCTCTGTGACTTAGAGGAGACGTATTACACTTATATTTATATAAGTCATAAAGTCAGGGAGGAAGTGTGGAACGTGTTCTGTTTACTTCCTTGTTTCACTTTGTTATCTTCATCTAAATCATTTTGTTTTATTTGTGTCCCTTACATAGAAAGGCGCCGTAGAGATAATCCCCATTTAACATATGGCCCTGTTTTCACTCAGTGTGCACAGCAAATCTCCACACTATGTTTCTATTTAACTCTTTTCTTAACTGTTTTTATTTTAAACAATATTTAATTGTTTTACTTTTCACTTCATTTAGTTTTCTTATATTTATTCTATTATTTCTCCTCATTTTCTTTTTGTTATTCTTGTTCTCCTGCATGTTTATTGTCACATTTCCCTCCACGTTATTGTTTATCCTGACTTCCTGTGAGCTGCTGGTCTCTGAACCTGATTGAACTGATTGATTATAAATGAGACTTTCAGACTTCATCATCAGACACAATCAGCTGTTAGAGAGCTTCACTTTAGGCTCTAATCATTAGATTAATGATGTCATCATCATTATAATGTGTTTATGTTTATGTTCCATGATACGATGAGAAAGAAGATCTCGACTCGTCTACGAGCTCCAGCATGCGCACGAAGACGGCTTCACTCAGAAACCACTTAAACTGTGTAAAGAGAAACACGTCCCTCACACACACACACACACGCACACACACGCACACACGCACACACACGCAAACACACACACACACACACACACACACACACGCACACACACGCACACAGAACAAGATTGATGCCAATTCAGTGCTGTTGCAGAGAGCACATGCTCCATCAACATCACCATGGAGACCAAACCGTGTTACCAAACCGTGTTTCAAGGTCACGACTCCAGATACAACACGAGTAGAACCTAAAGAAATACATCACGTCTCCATCGCTGATAAAACACACACACACACACACACACACACACACACACACACACACACACACACGGCCATCTGAATGAGCGTGTAACCTTGTAAGGTCCAGGATAATTCATACTAGCAGGCGACACATAACACGCTTGAACGAGCGCTCGCTACACAAACGCGCGACACGAAACGCTTTCTATGAATTTCAAAACCGTGAGCCGTAAACACGCCGGACACGCCGGAGAAAAAGTCAAAGCCATAAATTTGTGCGTTAATAAGACACACCTGGCCGCGCCACGTGTGTGCGAGGCCGCGGCGGGGACGCTCGCGCCTTTAAGTGGCAGAGAATTGAGGTCTCGGCGGGATACGGCGGCAATAACACGCCGAGGCGCCGGCTTATTATCTGCTGCCACACAGAGCCTCTGCCTGCTGGTCGCCCCCGGTGACCACGGCTGTTTGTCCGTCACACTCCCCCAATCCCCCCCCCCCCCGTCCGCCTAGTATCTCCTCCTTTCAGCCCGCCGCCCTGTCTGCGGTGTGACATCTTTGGGGGAAAAAGGAGAAGCGGAGGAGAGGAGGTAAAAGCTCTCAATCACAGGAAGTTATATCACACCTTAAGTGGCATTTTAGTGTGATACCTGAGCAGCCGAATATCATTATGAGCTTTTCATCTCATCCATAATTCACCTGCGGGGGCGTCGGCTAAGAATAGCTGCCGTACTGCGCTTAGGCAGGGGGCGAGGGGGGCGAGGGCGAGCGAGCAGAGATATGAAACAGCCTCGTTACGCCCGTGTGTGTGTTTGAGGTGGCGCATTCTTCTTCTTCATCACACAAAGACAGTCGGCAGGTCGCGTTTCAGAGCAGGAGCTTCAGTGAAAGCGTCTCCGCCCTCCTTCCCCCGCCTCCATTGTGTCGCTCGCACAGGAAATAAACAACCCGACAGATATAAATTGGGAAAATTCGTTGTGTCCCTTTCGTGACATTGTTCCGTCCTTCCCCTTCTTTGCCGTTTTGGCCCGGGCGGAGCGTGTTTGTGCGCCCGGAGCCAAACTCGTATCTGCCCGGCACATTTGGCCCACAGGAAGTGACTTGTGAACTCTTTTGTACACCAAGGCGGATTTTCTTTCCTCTACCTTAAGGCGTTGAATTCATCAGCAGAGAGAGAGAGAGAGAGAGAGAGAGAGAGAGAGCGAGAGAGAGAGCGAGAGAGAGAAAGAGACAGAGACAGAGACAGAGAGAGAGAGAGAGAGAGAGAGAGAGAGAGAGAGAGAAAGAGAGAGAGAGACAGAGACAGAGAGAGAGAGAGAGAGAGAGAGAGAGAGAGAGAGAGAGAGAGAAAGAGAGAGAGAGACAGAGACAGAGACAGAGAGAGAGAGACAGAGAGACAGAGAGACAGAGAGATAGAGAGATAGAGAGAGAGATAGAGAGATAGAGAGAGAGAGAGAGAGAGAGAGAGAGAGAGAGAGAGAGATGCAGCTTGGGTCGAGAGAGAAGACATTCAAACTTTAAAATGTCCTCGTCCTTTCTTTACCCCCCGTTCCCCGCAGAGGGACAGGTTGACCTTTCTTTGCGGGGGAGTGAGACGTGCGACAGCGTCTCGTATCCCAAAGGTGTCCCATCGCTCTGCATCCAAACAGGAAGTGTACGGCTGAGTTAAAACATGGAGGAAGTGCGAGTGTTTCATTCGTGCGGCCCACAGACATAATGTGACAGTAATGCCATTAGCTCTGCTCTGGCCGCCGCCCAGTCGCACTTATCTAACAGTTACAGACTTGATTTGTCTTTTATATTGGCCCCGCCTCCTCCCCCCCTCCGCCCGGTCCTCGTCCCCCCCGCTCAGGCGCCCCGTGTTAACGAGGCCCGGTTCTGAAGGTTGGAGGACGCTGCCCTTATTAGATGTGACTGCCCGATAATGAAACGGGCGTAATGTGATGTCAGAGCGACACAAAGAGGCCGAAGGCCGGAGGAACTCCTAATCAGCTCCCAGTGTCAGAGGCTCTCATCTCACCTTGGCTCTGATCACAGCCCGCCACCGCCACCGCCAGCGTGATTAGACCCACACACTGATGTCAAACCTCAAGGATGTCTCTGCTCTCTGGTCCGTCTCAATAAGTCTCTCTCACTCTGGACTTAACACGCCTCTCTCTCTCTCTCTCTCTCTCTCTCTCTCTCTCTCTCTCTCTCTCTCTCTCTCTCTCTCTCTCTCTCTCTCTCTCTCTCTCTCTCTCTCTATCTCCCTCTCCCTCGTCCTCTCTCTGTCTCTCTCCCTGTCCCTCTCTCTTCTCTCTCTCTCCCTCTCTGCCTCTCTCCCTGTCTCTCTCTCTTCTCTCTCTCTCCCTCTCCCTCTCCCACTCACTCTCCCTCTCCCTCTGTCTCTCTGCCCTTGACATTATTCTCATACGAGCTCTTAAAAGACAACCTTTTAATGGAGGAGCAGCAGAGAAACGGCCTTAAAAGCAGCACACACACACACACACACACACACACACACAGACAGACAGACA